>NC_081135.1:810380-1110380 GCF_958295425.1 Solea solea | reverse complement strand
CGAGGCCCGAAGTACCTGAGAGAGAGTGAATGGGCAGGTGAAGAGGTCACAAGGGGTCACAGCCCGCCACTGCTACAGCTTTTTCTCTGGATACATTTCTAAACGAGAGAGAGTTCCTAAAGCAAACATGCTTATTTACAGCATGTGCCCTGAAGGAATAGTTAAACACATATAAACATTCCCACCTGGGAGCTGCCCAGCAGCACAGCAGCCTCCCATTGTTTATAGCAGAGCAGGTCTGCTGCCGCAGTCAGGGAATGAGCTTTTTTGCTTTAGGGCAGTTTGCAGAGCAGGAAACTATGTTGTCTAATGGGCACAGCAGCAGGTTCATCCCAAAACTCAACAGCAACTTTCACAATTCATCAGCCAAACGGAGTTTTAGAATAGAACTGGCCCTCCACACAAAGACTGGTTGTCTGCCATTTTGGCTGCGAGTGGTGGACAAAGTTAACAAGGCACTGCCAGAATTCACTGTTTCACACTTCACTTTTCAGACTTGTAGTTTTCAAAGAGGAGGGAATGAAATGACTCACTGCTTCAAAAATAACGTGTATTTCTGGTGTGGAACCAGGAGCTGTCCGGCTGCGACGCTGCATTTGACTGCAGCAGGAACACAGATGACACTGCTGCTGTGTTTTATCTGTGAATGTGAGGCTCAGAGCAGCTCCGAGTGCCATTATATACACTGTAATCATTAATGGCACCGCGCCCATCCCAGACCGATCTGCTGACTTTGATGGACGTCCAAAACAATGCATTTGATGTGTTTGTTCACACATGTAAGTGATCGTCACTGGCAACTCGCGGCCAGTTGGCATTTAACGCTTTGGCTCGAGTTGCGATGATCTGGCTCTGAAATCACACCGACTCAGCAGCTCAGCCGCCACAGACGCAGGTACAGCTCACCTGACCTGTACAATCACTTTAAAAATAGATGCCTGGGATTTAATGAAACTCTGACTAAGAACTTTCACATACTTTGACTTTTCTAAATGTATTTGTTTTAATTAATAGCACTTTTAATTCATCTCCATGGCCAAAAAATAGCTTACATACGGAAACTATAGACACTTCATTAAGAAAAATGAAGAAAAGCATCAGTTGTATAGAGTTTTTGTTTGGTCCATGTCCCATAATGCTAACGTCGTCCATCTTTACAATCATTGATTAGGACTAATCTGGCACATTACCCCCACTTTTATAAAACATGTAGCTTTGGAGGTGCGCCGGCTGTTCCTTCCAGCAGCGCTAGGTGGCGCTATCTGTCACCAGACTCAGACAATGACCATTATACTCTCATCCTTGGCAGTTCAGTCAATTAGCTTCATTTCAAATAAGAATACAATAATACAAATTGAGTAAAATCTAACATATAAAACAAATAAATAAATAACTGGAAATACTGGCTACAGTAGAGAAAATAAAGGTAAAATATTTAAGATTTGTACAAGGTGTGTGTGTGTGTGTGTGTGTGTGTGAGCCTGTGGCTCTTTGATATAATAGTCACCTGTAATGGGCATTGCAGTATTTCTTGGCGTACTCTGTCCAGGTTCCAAATATCCTCGGATAGAGGGCATCAATCTGCATGAACAGCTGAGCAGACACACAGAATGAAAACATGAATTAACCTGAGTGTGTATGAATGGACACATAACTGTATTTCTTGTGGGTCATAATTCACACACAATAATCTTGTTAAATAAATTAAACAATTACAACTAGAACTGCGACTAACGATTATTAGTTATTAGTAGATCATTTTCATCGAGTCATCGTTTGGTCCATAAAATGTCAGAAAAGGTAAAAAAGAAATGTTGATCAGTGTTTGTCAAACCTGGAAATGATGATGTTCTCAAATGTCTTGTTTTTGTCCACAAACCAAAATGATTCAGTTTGAATGATTTCTTTCTTTTTGTGGAGCAAAGAAAAAAGACGATTCATTTAGTGATTTACTACTTGATTAATTGATTATTAGTGGAGCAATTGTTTCAGCTCTAATTACAACATTTAAAAACTAAAGATAAATAATAAACAAGATATATATAAGAAGATAATAAAGTCTTACAAAAAAACGTTTCAATAATAAGTAGTAAACCATAGTTGCACTGCAAATCAGTCTAGGCCTTTGGTGGCTAATTTTAGCTAATATTTTAGCTAGCAACTTGTGAAAATTTGAAATCATAACAACATTAAAACGATACATTATATTAAATAAATTATATTATATTTATTATATTTACCAAAAAAAAGGTAAAATAATGAGCAGTAAACCCGTTTTTGCAGTAGAAATAGCCCTAGGCTTTTGGTGGCTAATTTTAGCTTAGTTTAACTAGCAAAAAAGTTTTTTAACAAATTATGTTTGTTTGTTTGTTGTTTTGCAAATATTTTAGCATGTTAGCAAGTCCTGCTGTAAAAGAGATAACACATGAAAACCATGAAAAACAAACCGTCTCCTTTGCTTCACTGTTGAAACGTTTGCTGGTCTGGTGGTGGACGAAGCTAAAGCTAGCCAAAAACCTGCTGTGTCACTGCCCTCTTCACTGTTTCTATGACTCATACTATGTCTCTACAGTGGTCCTGAAGGGTCAAAATTAAAGAAAAAAACAATAACATGTCATGCCTGGTTTCAGGATATTATTTGTTCATTTATGTTATAATAGCTAGTGTTAGCAGACTTAATATAACTGAATCAGTGCTAACTTCCTGTAGCTCACATAGTCAGAGTTCACCTATGGAATTAAACTCATATTATTTCACTTTATGTCGTGTATTTTCACATTTCTGTACAAAGTGGCTTCACATTAGTGAACTGATGCGACTGCAGGACCAAAACTCTTTACCAGCGAGAACATATTTCTTATTCTTTCTGTTATTAAATATAAATTTAAAAAAAATCTCCTTGACAAAAGTGGCAGACTTTGCCGTTCATCATGAAGACAGTGTCTTTTCAGTTCCCCCCCCCCCCCCCCCCCCCCCGACTTCTCAACTCTTACTTTTTTGAAAGCGGAGAGCACACTATCACTCTTACAGCTTCCTCTTTTTCTTTTTTGGCTTGAGACACAGACCTCACCTGTGCTCACAATTACTCTGCTGTCATGAGGTGCTTCTGGTGAGCAATTTATTCAAGGTCCTCTTGTCCTTCGCCCAGTTCACCCGTCCCGTGTCGCACCGCTGAGTGGTAATTTGTGTCCGCGCCAATTAACCAGGTCAAAGTGTGAGAACAGAACTGAATCCACGCTTAATTTCACCTTAAAACCACAAATAAATCACACGCCGCTTGTTTCTGTCACTAGTTTTCAAACACTAAGTGGGTAATATCACAACACAGCCCCAGAATCCGAGTTGATTTCCACTATTTCTGCAGTAATGATGGGTAATCAGGAGCGGGTTGCCACAGTGCGAGTGCTATTCTAAATTCATCACTTGTTCAACAGGAGCTTTGCATTTTCAGCCCTCACACTGTTGATATAATAGGTGGGTGGAATGAGGGCACATCATGAACAGTGCGGCATGCCCTGAGCTGTGTGCTAACTCGATGTCAGAGCCACAGTGAGTAATGATGGCGATGAGGAGACTGGCACACAGGCAGGGACAGGGCTTATCAGGTTTGTGCTGCAGATGATAAAATGTTATACTCCGTTTCAGATTCTAGTGGCAGCGACAGGGAGGAAGATATCCTAAAACTATCCTCACCTCCACTGCAGGCGGAGACATGATGGCATGTACACACACACACACACAGTTTGTCTATTACACACTGGGTAAAGATTCCTCATAAGCACAAACTTCACTTCATTGTGGAATTAATTAGCCGCCTGAGTTTCATCAGTTAATTATCATGATCGAGTCTGGGCAATAATTAAGTTTTCCTCACAGCAGCGTAGACAACATCTTAAACACAAAGCCTGTCGTGTGTGCGTGTGTGTGTGTGTGTGTGTGTGTGTGTGTGCGTGTGTGTGTGAGGCGTTGTTTTCCTGCACAGAGTCAGAATTGATTTTAATATTTTATGAAAACCTGTGACTGTTCTTCCTGATCTCACACAAACCAGAGTGTGACCTCTGATTTAATCATTTTTTCAAGCCACTGAATAAAAGACTCACCTTATAAAATCTGCGTCAGTTTAAGTCTCTGATATCTTAAGAATATGTTCACAGCTTTATCTCACTGTTTGACAGCTATTTTCAAACAGGAAACTGAAGTTTGTAAACCACTCACTCTCCCACACCAAACCTCATAGAGACAATCAGTGATTTTAGCTTGCAGGGACACAGGAGCTGCTGGTCTACTGCTGCCTCGTGTGGTCACTTTGTGTCACTGAGGTAAATCGAAACAAGAAGTTGAATTTGCAAAAGAAGACATTTGAACTCAGTGATGGAGGCAGCAGTGGATCAACAACTCCTGTGTGCTGTGATGTTAAATCACTTACTTTCTCTATGGGCTTTGGTGTGGGAGAATGAGTGGTTTACAAATCGCAGCTTGAATCGTTTTTTACACATTTTTTTAGTGTTTGTAAAGCACATTAAAAAGTTGTGTGGAGCAATGAAATGTTATATATTCTTTTAATATGCGACACATATAGTGTAATAAAAGGCCCAGGTAATGAATAATGATGAGGCCCGGTGTGTTTTTATGTGTGTGTGACTTTCAGTTTTCAGTCGATAGCTGGGATTAAACTGTAAATACGATAAATACGCTGATTTATAATCACTGATGTTACGTGTATGATGATGATAATTTAAAGCTGTGTGACTCTGACCCTGCACTGCATCATTAGAACACTGCAGCTCGTCTTATTGATACTGTATTGTTTTTTTCTATACAGTCTGTCTGCTGCGGCTGCAATGATGGAATATGTCTGCGATCTACAACTTCAATATATAATATATATCAGAAAGATATAATAAATCATTATGGAGAGGCTGTGCTGCTGTCCTGTGAACAGCCCCTCTTATTGTCTCAGAATTCAATAGTTTCCCCCTGTGTGCTTCTTTTTATTACTTGTCTCATTTATTGCCGCGCACCGTCTCCTCACATCGGCCTTTGCAAATGAAGTTTTTGCAACAAAGGTTATTGAAATAAGTCGGCGGGATCCTTGAGGATAAGTGACGCTGCTGAGAGTTAATTGGCTTTGTGAATGTTGGATGTGAGCGTTACCTGCTCTGGATCAAGTTACCATGGCGATCAGCCTGCACGGTTGTGTGAAAGAGCTTCGTTAGAAGACGCAGCTAAGCCCCCCCCTCCCCTCCCCTCCAACTATAGACCATACCATCACACAATCTGACATCAAAAAACCAAATGATAATAATTTAATCTGTTTCCATGAGCAGGGACCAGACTATAGAGTCTATGGTCTATAGTATAGACCACACCATAGACCACCATAGACATCAAAATACAAAAAACTGAATAATTGAATCTGTCTCCATGAGCAGAGATCAGACTATAAACCACACCATCACACTGTTTATTTAGGTAGCATTTTGCAATGTTTTGGGAAATTTCAGTCATTTTTCGGGATGTCAGGAACAGCAGCTGTAAAATTTAAATATTTTGCACGTTTGGTGACTTAAATAATATTTTTGAAGCATTCTGTAACTTTTTAAGAAATACCAGTCACTTTTGTGATGTCATTTACATGTTTTTGCAGAAACATAAATTATTTTGGAACAGACGTACATTTTTCTGTCACATTAATCACGTGTTTGAAACTATTAAATCTTCATAATGGTCGTAATGTGTTTTTGTAACATCACAACGTTTTGTTTTTGTTAATTTAGTCACATGTATTGGAAAATGATGATGCATAGTACATTTGCAGATTTTTTTGTAGTATTTGTAACTTTTTTCAACCCTTTTTGGTAACATAAATAACTCTTTTCAATGGTTTTGACATGTTTTTTAGTGTGTAGAAACATCATTTGCTGTATTTCCTCTGTCAGACTTTTATAGACGGAAGGGAAAAAAAGCATAATTTTTGAATGATGGCACTTTTGTCTTTAATCTTGAACGACTTTAGTCAGGTTGATGTTTTTACCTCCTCAGGTCGACCCAGCGCCGGCGTTCCCGTGAGCAGAACGGTCCGCTTAATGTTCTGAATCAGAGGAACCAGGATCTTTGTCCGCGCCGCATTCCTGGTCTTCAGGTAATGAGACTCGTCCACGATGACCACGCCAAACCCCCGCCGCTCCAGAGCCTCCACCAGGGGGCGTGAGTCGGAGGTGAGGAGCCCGTAACCCAGGACTGTGACTTTACTGTGGCTGACACCCCTGCACACACACACACACACACACACACAACATCTATTCAGTTTATTCTCTTTATCAGTGAATGTTTTGATTATCTCCACAGTGTATTGATGACATGTCAGATAATGTTTTTGGAACAATACGACATTTTTGAACACTTTTTGGTTATTATTTTGTTCAGTAAGTCACGTGTGTTATAAAATGATGACATTTCATGCAATTTTTGGCTCACATAAGTCATTTTTTGCAATATTTGGTGTCAACACATTTTATAACACTTTTTGGTAAATGAAATTATAATTTGTAATGTTTCTAACATGTTTTTGTAACAATATGACAATTTTTTAACACTTTTTGGTTATTATTTCGTCACGTGTGTTGTAAAATTCCTAACAAATGTTTTACTCGATTCATCGACAGATTAATTAGTCGCAGGTCTAATCTTGTTCCTGGAGGACAGTAAAGCAAGACTGCAGCAGCTTTCTCTTAAATAAATATCCATTCCTGGCCCTGTGTGTGTGTGTGTGTGTGTGTGTGTGTGTGAGAGTATGTGCAATTTCTGTATTATTCTGGTTATACACAAACAAACAAACACACGCACGCACACACACACACACACAGAGATAAACAAACAAAAAAACAAACACAGAAGTGACATTGTGCTGCAGGAAACTCAACAAGGATCTGTGAGAAATCACATCACAGTCACCAGCATCTGTCGACTTCTCACACACACACACACACACACACACACACAGAGTCACACACACACTTGTTTCCAGGGTGAAATGAAGCTGAGGTGCCATTCCTGCTCTACATAAGAACAAGTGAATCCACACAGTGTGAGGAGGAGGAGGAGGTGCTGCATATATTTCTTCTTCGTCAGTCATTAACACATCCAGTTCAAGGACACGTTTTCTCCCCACAAGGTTTTCACAACCTCTTTGCGCCTCATCTGTGATGTGAGGTGAGGACGCTTTTTTTACAGAAAGTTTCATCCATTCAAAAATACAAAAAACTCGGGCAAAGTTGAGGAATAGATAATAATAACAATAACAATAATAATAATAATGGTCTTATTATGCAGTATAAATAGTAGTAGTATAAGTATAAGTATAAGTTGAAGTAGAATAAGTATAAGTAGTATAAGTATAAATTGTAGTAGTATAAGTAGTAGTAGTAGAATAAGTAGTAGTACTATAAGTAGTTGTAGTAGTAATAATAATAATAAAGGTCTTCTTATTATTGCAGCACAAACAGCTGGTAAATGGAGACACTCTCCTCTGCCTGAAGCAGCATTTTCTCCACTTCCTGCTCTGAAAGACTTGAGCTGGCGTTGACATGATGTGTTTGTCAGCGCTGTCACGCGTCCTCCGCGCCTCCTTCCTGACACAGAGCAGGGACCGCTGCGAGATTCATTTGTCAGCCGCAACTTTCCCGGTTTTTACAGCTGAATTATTGCCGCGGCTCGTTATAAAGACAGAACAACGCGCTGCACACATTATATACAGTATAGTACTGTAGTGTCGAGATATTCCACACACACACACACAGAGTCTGGAACACCATGTCGACTAGAATGTTTCTGTGAATTATTCTAACACAGTTTAAGGCCTTAACTGTAACACGTGTGACAGTCAAATGGATGTTTGCTTTATTTACCACTCATAAAAACAATGATTTCTTTGCAGTGTGTGACAGTATTTGTGCTTTTTCACTGATGCTTTATTTGTTGTTTCTGAACAAAATCGTATATTTTTGTCAAAAAACACTAGTTCTTATATATTGTTGTATATATATTTAATATTTCTGAAAGTTCTACTTTTTTATAGTATTAATTGTTATACTTTTATACCATGTATTTGTCTGAATTCATTACTGATATTTTATTCTATTATAGTACTTCTTTCACTTTTTGTATTTGTCACTTTGCTAGCGTGGGATCAATGAAGTCTAATCTCATCTAATCTAATCTGATCTGATGTAATCTTTGAATCGTCACAGTGACCTTGACTTTTCACCTCTAAGAACTAATGAGTTCATCCTTGAGTCCTTGAGTTTGCCCTTCACGATCATCCTTGAGTCCATGTGAACGTTTGAAAGCTAATTTGAAAGGATTTCCCAGCGGTGTGAGGGTAGCATTCCTGAGAATCACTGTGTCGTTTATAATTTGAAAACTTAAATCTTACGAATTTATCACGAATTTAACATTTTGCACAGATTCCATCTTCAGAAGTTCTGAAGATTTCTCGTAGAAACTGAAGCAGAGACTGAATTTACAGTGAGATAAAGATGTGAACGTGTTCTTAAGATATTGTAGACTTAGGTTAAGTCGACTTTATTCAGGGAAACTGTAAACACATTTAGAAACCGAGCCAAACTAAACATGCAATAAAATCTACTCTCCCACACCAAGGACCAGAGAGAACATCAGTGATTTTAGGCGCTGCTGGTCCTCTGCTGCCTCGTGTGGTCACTTTGTGTCACTGAGGTCAATCTGAAAAGAGGATGTCAAACGCCGAAGTCTTAAAATAAGACATCTGAACTTAAGTGATGGAGGCAGCAGTGGTGCTGTGGTGTTAAATGGACTGTTTTCTCTATGGGCTTTGGTGTGGGAGAGTGAGCGCTTTACAAACTGAGATAAAGACGTGAACAGTAAGTAGTTAGTAATGAAAGGTAAAAGTCTTCGCTGTGATTTTACGGTGGACTCACATGGTGTCGCTCTTGTTCTCCACCAGGTTGATGTCTCCGGGCTGCAGGTCGGGGATCCACCGCTCCAGCTCCTCGATCCAGGGATACCTCATGGACGAGGGCACCACCACCAGGAGGGGCCACTCCTCCCTGAAGGCGCACGCCACCGCGATGGCCTGCACCGTCTTCCCAAGACCCATCTGGACTCGCCACAGAACCAACAAACAACAGTGGAGGTGGCGATGGCGGCGGGTGGGGGGGAGAAAAAACAAGTCAATCGCACAGAGACTCTGCGATAAATTGCTTATGACGGCCGAGCTGATGCAAGACCCAAGAGTAATAAGGCCTCAGAATGATTCTTGTGTCAGAAGAGATTAGGCACGTGGGAGCGCAGCACAGCGCTGACAAATTAATCTGGAAGGAAGGCACGCGGCACAGGCTCGGCTTCTTTCTGTTTTTATGATTTTATTTTGGAAAACAGGTTTCCTGAGGCAGCACTGTGTGTGTGTGTGTGTGTGTGTGTGTGTGTGTGTGTTCTTACCTCATCAGCAATCATGCACCTGTAAAACAAAAAAGCAGAGAGAGGAGAAACATCATCAGACGAGACCAGCAGGTTCCTGTGGAAAAAAACACACACAACAACTTTATAGTTTAAGAAAGATAGTTGAGGTTTTTGTGTTTGTATGAGGTAATGAGGTAATGTGCCGTGTGCACACACACACACTGGTTTTAACCTGAGTTAACCTGACAAAAGTTTCAAAGAGAGGAAGTAAGTGCTCCAGGTGCTTTTTAGCAAGGCAGATAAAGGTAACACAAAAACAGAAAAATTCCCACTCACGCAATCATGAGAATTTTGTATTTGCAAGTCAAATTTAAATTTTTAGCCCAAGTCTACGATATCTTCGTCTTTATCTCACTGTGAGTCAGACTTTTCCAACAGGAAACTGAAGTTTGTAAACCACTCACTCTCCCACACCAAACCTCATCGAGAAATTTGTCGATTTAGCATCACACACACACAGGAGTCAATGATCCACTGCTGCCTCCATCACTAAGTTCAAATGTCTTATTTTTTTGAATTCAGCATTTGAAATATTTCATTTAGACTTAACTCAGTGACACAAAGTGGCCACACGAGGCAGCAGAGGACCAGCAGCTCCTGTGATTTTCTCTATGGGCTTTGGTGTGGGAGAGTGAGTGGTTTACACACGTGAGTTTCCTGTTGGAAAAGTCTGTGTAACAGTGAGATAAAGACGTGAACACAGATATTATTCAGTAAAAAAGACAACAACCCAGAATTATCCCTTTAAAAAGACAACCGGACGGCCCCTGCTTTGTCCACGGGTTCAAACCTTTACTCCTGGACAGATTTTCCACAGAGTAAGTCGATGCAGTGGTAATACTTTGTTAGAGTTTGAGACCAAACAGTTGTTGCTCTTTAATATTAATGCTGTTGTTCCTAATGAATATTTCAGACTGTGAGCCGCTCGCTGTGTTTGGGTTCACCTGGTTCCCAGAGACACAGAGGAACACGCCGCCTCATACACAGACAATAACATTATTATAATGACACGGGAAAGTGTCAATCTATCGTAAATTTGTTTTTAATTACGTCTCTTCAGGACATAAGTGAAAGTTCACACCACTTTATTACTGTATCAGGGCAGTCACAGTTAATATAAGGAGTCATTTCTTCATTGGATGCATTTTTACACACTTTTTTTACATAGGTTAAAGTGTTCATTTCAGATCTATCCAGCACATTAAGTGACAAAACCTTGTGCTGTACAGTTTCTCAATACATCAGTTAGTTTAGGCAACGCCGTCAAATAAACCACTGGATTTTCGTGTCACGGAGGAGCAAAGAAATCAGAAAATATTCATTTGATTATTAATAAATAAGCATCTAATGACCTTTCTAGTTGCTGCCAGTACAGAAAATGTTCCTATAAATTGAGAGAACGTGAATGCCTGTGAAATTTAAAGTGACTCCAGACACTTTCTGGAACTTCTCCGGCCAAATCTCTGGCACAGTCACTGCCTAAAACACCTGAACTGGCCCTTTAACCAAGGATGTAAGGAGCAGCTTGTGTCGTGTGGCGCTGTCAGATATAGAATGTGGAAATGTTCCTTTATAGGCTGTGTGTTCTAGGAACAATGGAGGAGTGTCGTCGTTGTCGTCGTCGTCGTCGTCGTCGTGGCGGCAGCAGCAGCAGCAGCAGCAGCAGCAGCAGCAGCAGCAGCAGCAGAGCGGCGTCTCTGCCCGCTGGCTCTGGGCCTTTTGTCATGACCTTGCTTATTCATAAATGCTTCCAACATGGTGTCAGAGCAAACAGAGCAGCAGAGCAGCTCTGAATACCTCAGACACTCTCTCTCATTATTCTTCCTCCTCCTCCTCCTCCTCCTCCTCCCCCCCATCTCCGCCCCATTTCTCTCTTTCAGCTGAGGAACATGATTAATGTGCACCTTGCCACTGGTGGTTTTTCTAATTGCCAGCACACCGGCGCAGTCAGCACACACACACACACACACACACACACACACAGGAGCTTATGTGTGTGTGAAAAAGGCTCACAAAGGAAAAAAAATACACAAATTACACACAGATCTGTGAACAAAAGGTGCAAACACACACACACACACACGGTGCAGTTGGGGCAGGTGCTTGCCATTTCTCCCCACATTAATCATCCTCCTTTAAATAACCCGAGTGTCGTCTTGACGGTTTGAGACTGCGAGGACGCTGCGCCGCTGTTGCCTGACGACGGCACGGTCCCCGTCAGCGCATCTTTTTTAATGTTATCTCCGAAACCCACGAGGCCCGGAGTGTCAGGAAACGGGCTCCACTACCTGCCGGCACCGGGGCCGACGACTTGAAGGCTCTGACCTCGGGATCTGACCTCACGTCTGACCCCAATCTCCACGCTCGGGCTCTGGACTCAGGACTTGGACCTGCAGAGCACCGTGGTCAGAGAACGGCCGCCGCTCTGGACTTCATATACACTTATGGGTTCAGAGAGCAGTTAGTGAGCTACAGTGAATGTGGTTCAAATCAAAACAGAGTCGCCTTCAGCAGAAAAGGGTTTGGGGCGATAGGTTATTACATCCCTGCCTGTAGAAGATGTTTCAACAGCGTGTGGGACTTTAAAAGGAAAAGTTTCAACCCACGCTATATGGGTCAATCCACAGCCACTGTTTCACTTAGGCTTTTTTTTTCTGCTAACTTCCTCTGAAAAGATCTTTAAGCTCTCCTTTTTTCTCTCCACTTGTGCTTAAAATATAAGTGAAGGATGCAGTGATTTATCAGCTTTACATCTCCAACAGCCAATATTCACCTGTTATCAGCACATAAAACAATCGATCCCAGGCCCTCACACTCAAACTATCATTATTTATAAGTAAAGGTAGAAATCAAATGTTTTGTTTTACTAGGTACTGACACACAATCATGCTTGGTTCAAATCAAACTAATTATAGCCTCTTAACATCTGACATCTTAAGAACATGTTCACGTCTTTATCTCACTGTTAGACAGACTTTTCCAACAGGAAACTGAAGTTTGTAAACCACTCACTCTCCCACACCAAAGCCCATAGAGAAAACCAGTGATTTTAACATCACAGCACACAGGAGTTGTTGATCCACTGCTGCCTCCATCACTAAGTTCAAACTTCTTCTTTATTTAATTAGGCATTTCAAATATTTCATTTAGACTTAGTGACACAAAGTGACCACACGAGGCAGCAGTAGACCAGCAGCTCCTGTGTCTGCGTGAGCTAAAATCACTGATTTTCTCTATGGGCTTTGGTGTGTGAGAGTAGATTTTATTACATGTTTAAATTTCTAAATTTATTTGTAGTTTCCCTGAATGAAGTCGACTTAAACTAAGTCGACTTTGATATCTTAAGAACGTGTTCACGTCTTCATCTCACTGTTAGACAGACTTTTCCAACAGGAAACTGAAGTCTGTAAACCACTCACTCTCCCACACCAAAGCCCATAGAGAAAATCCGTGATTTTAGCTGGTGGGGACACAGGAACAGCTGGTCTACTGCTGCCTCGTGTGGTCACTTTGTGTCACTGTGTGACTTGTGAGTTAAGTCTAAATGAAATATTTCAAATGCCAAATTAAAAAAATAAGACATTTGAAGTTAGTGATGGAGGCAACAGTGGATCAACAACTCCTGTGTGTGTGTGTGATGTTAAAATCACTGGTTTTCTCTCTGGACTTTGGTGCAGGAGAGTTATCTCTTCACAAAGTGGCACAACGACACAATATTTATGAGCTGCTACAAACACAAAGACACCTAAACTTTCCAAACATCACCATCAACCACACCCCATGTGTTTTTATTATCATACAGTACAACAACTGTCCCACATTATCCTTCGTCTGACTCCATAAAATTCACCCACACACACACACACACAAAGCTACAGCGGCTGCGTAAGCACTGCAACAACATTTAGATGCTTTGCCTCGGTGCTCCTGAAAAGACACAATGATGATGAGATTTAGAGGAAAAATCCTCCCACGGATCCTCCCACGCTGTAAGATGTCAACATCAATCCCTGATGTTCACTGGAGTGTTTTATAATGAAGCTCACTTTACATTTATTTCCTTATCTGTCACCTGGTTCCACTTCAGGTCGTCAAACGAAAAATGTCACAAACCTTCCTAAAAATCCAACATGTCTGCAGTCCCAGTGCATTATGGGTAGAAATATTGTTGTCTCGGCCTCTTCTACTACAAGGCTGTTAGTTAAAAAAGAGGCAATGGCATTAAGTGAATAAATAAACCTACAGTCTATGACGCCTTATAAGTGATTTTCACTGCTTTACCTCACTGTTAGACATTATTATTATCCAACCCACACCAAAGCCCATAGAGAAAATCACTGATTTTCTCTATGGGCTTTGGTGTGGGAGAGTGAGTGGTTTACAAACTTCAGTTTCCTGTTGGAAAAGTCTGTCTAACAGTGAGATAAAGACGTGAACGTGTTCTTCAGACATCGTAGACTTAAACGGAGTCTTAGCTATCGCTATCGCTAATGTCAATAAATAAAAAAACATGATGTCATTGTTCAGTCTACATCCAGATCTGCCTGGAGATTTAAAAGCTAATGTCACGTCAGCTGCTCTCCAGAGAGAAGTTGCTCACATTGTCGCACTGATGCCAATTGACTGAGGTAGCTGTTGTCCACACAGTGCAGCGAGAGCCAATTGACTTCTGACCCGCCCGCGTAACAAAGCAGCGCCGCCAAGCCTTTCCTCAATCAATACGGCCGCTCCGCATCACAGCAGCGCCGCTCATATTGGCTCCCCGTGCGCTGACCTTCCACAGAACCCGAGTGAATATCGACTGGTGGCGGAGGAGGAAACGGGGAGAAAACGGGGAGAGTCCTGGCCCTGGCCCTGCTCCTGCAGCTGCAGCTGCAGCTCACTACAGTCACAACACTCACATAACTTAAGGGTAACTCAGAAACTTCTCCTGCACTGGTATTTGTTTTCATAGCTACAAACTGGACACAATTTAACCTTCGGGATTTAGTACATATTTACGTACAATATGGACTTCTTAATGCCTTCAAGGGATGTCATGGAATTGTCAATTTTATAAAGCAGATGTTTTGATTTTAAATTCAATTTAATTTAATTTAATTTCATTTCATTTCATTTCATTTCATTTCATTTCATTTCATTTCATTTAAAAACTGTCGCAAATTTACCCAAAAAAAGTTTGTTATGCCAACAAAAAGTGTTAAGTTTTGATGTTATAAAAACATGTTAATATTGTCACAAGAAATTCTTACAGGACCAAAAAGTTTCTTATATGCTGACAAAATGTTTTGATGTTATAAAAACGTGTTACTAAGGATACAATGACTGTAAAGATTAAGTGGCACGTCAAAATAAAAACTTTTCAAGTCATTTTTTCCATTCATGACTACTCCGATAAAGAAACTTCACCACAATCAAAAAGTGTTTCTACGCTTTCTTAGAAATACTTAGTGATTTCTACGTATATATATATATATATTGTACATTGTGGAGATGTTGTTTTTAAGTGGGGGGAAAGACTTAGCATTAATACTGTGAAACAACGCGGCTGCTGCTCTTCTTACCGTCCGCTCTTCCGTAAAGCAAACTCCACTCCCTGTCTTTGGAAAGGCATGAGGCGCTGCAGGAGCTTGTGAGGAAGACGTGACAGTTGCTGTGACCATCTTGTCTCACAGTCAGAGCTCGGCGGGTCACCGTCGTCCATTTCCATTAGCGAGTGCTCATCAGTCTCTCCTCTGAAAAATAAAATAATGAACACATGAGTGTGCTCCACTGAAGAGGCTGATGGAGTGAATTTATTAGCACATTGATTTCTGATTTAAACGCGTGTCACAGTGATGGTCTGTCATGTTGCTCTGCTGCCTGCTCTCACTGACATCATTATTTATTTTTATTTCATTCCTCAAAACAAAGCAAAGAAAAGAAGAAAATCCCAAAATATGAATGAAAAGGAGCAGAAAGAAGAACAATCTTATTTCACAAGACATTAACAAACAAAAAACAAATTATCTTTTCAAATATAATATTACATTTAATTTATTTAGCTTTTCTGTCAGGATTATTCCATAAACTGGTTTGTTTTACGCTGATGCATCGTTCTATCACTTCAGTATTGAATCTGGGGGTCTTAAATCACATTGACTTTCGCTTTTTTGAATATTTGGAGAGCAAAATGTTCTTACGAGCTTTGTACATGACTTGCAAAAGATCACAATGGACAAAATCGTGAAGTTGTTACAATTTAACTGAATAAATAATGGGTTGGATGATGTAAGAAGCTGACAACGCAGTAAACAGTGAACAAAGGCTGTGAGAATATGAAAATAAGATAGTAAAAGTTGTCTTTCTCAGCTGCCTCCACTCACAACAACATCCTGGTCCACATTCTTTATTATCTGTGTCGGAACGCTGTGTAAACATGACATGATGTTGTGGTTTTATATTCTTAAATGTATCAATAACAACAATGTATTTTCACATTGTAACACAAATAGTGTTGCAGAAAAGCACACAGTGATGAAAATTTTATTTGCTGCTGAATGTAATTAAAAAACACTTTAGTTTTTAATTAATTTGTTAATATTTTATTTGTATCAAGTATATCATATTTGGTTTAAATATTGTTAATAAGTGCATATCAGCATCAAATATCACGGGTTTTTACAGAAAAATCCACATATATTCTAGTTTGTTTGCATTTGATATTTAAATAAAGTTCCCTTCAAAAATCCACGTCCGGTAACAAACTTTGACGCACAGTAGTAGCAACCCCGTGCTAGCGCTAGTAATCATTTCCCTGAATAAACAAACTTCCCCGCAGAAATGTGCATTTAAAACCATATACTTGTTGAAAAATAAAATCTTTTTTAATCTTTAAAATCGTATTATGTTTATATATTCCTACCGGAAACGTGTTTGTGTTCACATGTGGCTAGCTTAGCTCGCTATATAGCTGCTATAACACTAACTAGCAGCTATATAGCTGTTGACTTGACTCAGTCAAGTGTTTTCCGCTGGTGTTCACTGGCTAACGTTAGCCGTTTGCTATGACGCTCAGCGGCAGCAGCAGCAGCAGCAGCAGCGACAGTTAGCAGTGAACGCTTTCTGTCACTCACACAACAACAACACAGTCGTAGCGACGTAAATGAGAAGATGCTAACGTAACGACGGTCAGTGTGGTGGTGGTGGTTGACCTACCCGGTGACACAGCGGAGAGAGGAAGCTTTATTTGTTTATCAACTTCACACAAACTCACACAAACTCACACTGACTGACGCTGGCAAGTGAGTGAGGGTGCGTTCGATTTACGTCACGGGTCATCCCAGCAACATCCTGGGTTATTTAATCTAACTTTTAATCACATATTCATTAACTTCTCAAGTTTACGGAAGAGGATTAGGGCCACATGTAAAAAGAAATAGGAAACTAAATGAAAAAAAGAACATCATCATTCTGAGAAGAAATTCCATGGAAGCCAGTTTCTGCCACTTGAAAAATAAAAATATGTATTAATGAGTCATAATAATGGGATACTAGGTCATAATAATGTGATACTAAGTCCATTATAAAGGGATACTAGGTCATAATAATGTGATACTTATTCATTATAAAGCGATACTAGGTCATAATAATTTGATACTAATTCATAATAATTTGAAACTAAGTCATAATAATGTGACACTAAGTCATAATAATGTGATACTAGGTCATAATAATGAGCTAATAATGTGATGCTAAGTCATAATAATGAGACACTAGATCATAATAATGAGATAAAATGTGATACTAAGTCATAATAATTGTGATACTAAGTCATAATAATGTGACACTAAGTCATAATAATGTGATACTAAGTCATAATAATGTGACAGTAGGTCATAATAATGAGATAAAAATGTGATACTAAGGCATAATAATGTGATACTAAGTCATAAAAATGTCACACTTAGTCATCATAATGAGATACTAAATGATAAAATGTGATACTAACTCATAATTATAAATCAGACAAATAATAAAACTAGTATATAAATACATGTAAAATTCTAAGCAAGAATAATAGTGAGTTAAATTGGAGAATGAAATATGAAGGTAAATAATAACAAGACTTTCTGGAATATCTGCACCCTATTTGATTATGTCAAAATGTATTTTAATTTAAATGTATTCATTCCATCCATTTTTCCATTTACTTCTCTGTTAAATATTGAGATTTCCCTGCTAAATGTTGACAATAACCACGTTTTTCTGTACTTTTAAGCCTTTCATTCGTCTCACTCATGACTCTTCAGTGAGGACACTCTCTGACTAGTGGCCGGCAGTCTGTTGACGTCACATTTTAGTATCGGCTCAGCTCGCTTAGAACCTTGTCAGAGCAGGTACTAAAACAAACACCAGGTACCAGGTACTATCACTGATGGAAAGCAAAATTAAAACAAGTAGATTTGAGCTGTGCCAAAAAAACCTGTTTGAAAATTACGCAGAATCCGGCCCACTTGTAATACCTCCAAGTACCACCAGTGGGTCACGGCCCACACTTTGAGAAACACTGCTGTTGAGTAATTAATGTATTCGTTAATTATTTAGTTTAGTAGTTTAGTGTGAGTGAGACATGTAAATCCGTGAGACAGGTTGTTTAAAAACACAGCAGTGACAAGATATGACATATTTTCAACAGCCTGGTGCGCGAGGAGGTGACGCACTCCTCCTCCTCCCCCCCCCCCCCCCCCCCCTCCTCCCCCTCGGCTCTCCGGACTCCGCTGCCTGTCCTTCTCTCTCCAGCTTCTCCTTCTTCTCCTCCAGCCTCGGCAGAGACAGCAGCGTTAAACCAAAGCGGTAAGGCTCCACCAGACACCTGCGCTCGCCCCTGTCTCTGTGATCAACCGGCGGTAAACACGTCTCTCCTCAACCCGTGTCACAGCTCACAGCGCCGGTGTTAGCACGTTAGCATGCCTCGGTGTGGGTGTTAGCTTAGCACCGCACGACCCAGCCGCATATGTCGCCGCTCTCTGCGGCTAAAATAAACCTGCTAACACCATGTCCGGCTTGTCAGCGACCACCATTTAACTCAGCTTTTGTTCTAAAAAGCACACAAACACAGCAGTGGTGATATAAATATGCAGCGTATTTCTGTCACTTTAAGGCCTGCTTTTACACAGCGAGATGCAGTGTGTACTCACTGTTAGCACTGTTAGGTTAGACACAAACCGCTCTTTCATTTAATTATCACGCTGCGTGTTGAAATGTCATGTAGGCCGAATTGTTGCCAGATGTGTCATTTATCACACTATTGTATTATATGTCATGTGAAAGGGGCTCATGGTTTGCTTATAATATGGAAACTATTAAAATAGTCGAATTTGTAATGGAGTGTGGCATGTCCGTGACAAAAAATGTACCAAAATTGGTATTTTAAATTGCAAATCGGACGTCTATTATGCAAATTCTTACCTGTCAATTTACTCGTTTGTCTGCTTTGTACAATTAACATGTCATAAAAAGTATTTGTCAGGGATTAGCATCGCAATGTCATCATGAATCGCGGTAAATTGAACATTTGCCACATGAGTGACTTGAAAATGCTGTTGAGCTCACCATCATACAGTTAAAGTGATTTATTTTGAAGTGCTACAAGGGGGAGCTGTACTTTCCGATCGTTCCAGGACCTCATGATTTCTAACTATCTTCCTGTGTTCCTGTGTGCTCTTTCAGTGTACTAATGTAGAATTAAAAACAAACTATTTTTAAGCATACTTTTACAATCATCCCAATTATATCACAAATTGCAATTCTTTTGAACAGCGAAATTGCGATGGGAAGTTTTTGTATTGTCCCATGTCACAATTAACGTAAAGTGAGTTTTTTTTTATTGTGCTAATATGGTATATTGTCACATGTCTCTATCCTGATGCAGAGGTTGCTCTGTGTGTAATAGCTTTCACCAAAGATGTGACCCACTGACTAAATAATTCATCGTCTTCCAGGGGGGGCAGAGGGGAAAAATCTATCTTTCCTGTAATATTTGGTCGCAGACGTTAAATAATTCATCCGTCTATCCATAAATTGTTTGTTCAATTGGTGACCTTTTTGTGGGATTAAGGAAGCACAATAATAAATTCTGCAGAGACCCTGGCATAACCACTGGTACAATTATGAGGCAGGATCGGAGCGCTCGTCGCAGCCTGCTGTCGGTTGCTAAGTGACAGCAGGAACTTTTCCACCCACCGTGTTTGCGGTTAAAGCCTGAGCGAGTAAAAAATAAAACAATCAGCCGTTTAGACTCGGACCTGGTCTGTGACTCGCTGTGTCTGTGACGGCCTGTCAATCACCTCGTCATTTTTAATCACCTCATCCTCTGCATCAGATAAACAGCAGCATTTATGATTAGGTTTTTTTGAAGAATTGAAACATGTTTCTGTGATTTTTCAGCTTCTTAAATGTGAATTTTAAATATAAAGACATAATGGACAGCTTAATTGATTATTTGATCATTTGTTTACTATTCATAATACATTAAAAAATGCAAATGTTTTATCAAAGATTGCATTTATTAAAAAAAACAACTCAATCTTTGTACTACAAAGACGACCTAATATGTGGAGCATCTGTTGCCACAAGGTGGCAGCCTCAAGCTGGACGTCATTAGGGCTGCAAGTAACCATTCGATTATCGATTCGGTAATCAATTAATCTGTTGATTATATTTTCAATTTACTGGTTTATGGTTTAGTCCATAAAATGTCAGAAAATGTTTGA
This sequence comes from Solea solea, assembly GCF_958295425.1. NCBI lineage: Eukaryota > Metazoa > Chordata > Actinopteri > Pleuronectiformes > Soleidae > Solea > Solea solea. The sequence continues at coordinate 1,090,128 of NC_081135.1, read as the reverse complement.
ACAAAAACCAAAATGATTCAGTTTGAATGGTTTCTTTGTTATATGGAGCAAAAGAAACCAGAAAATGATCACATTTAAGAAGCTGGAAAATCTCATTTATTGTTAATAAAATAGTTTCTTGAATGCATCTTGTCACTGCTCCTTGAAGCTCAACACACTGTAGATCCTGCAGAAGTGATGAAATTTAGCAGGGTCATTGAATGTGCCTCGTGTTTTGACAGCGATGGCGTGATACAGATATCACGTCCATGAGTTTCTTAAACAACTTATCCATTACTGACACGTTTGTCCTTTCAGCCCAAAACGGGATTTAGTCCAAATATTTGTGATGCTTTTTATTTACAATTCTTCACTGGTGAAGCATTGCTTTAGAGCCAGTATCAGACTGATAACATATCAGCTCATCCCTTATTTCCTGTGGCCGCGTTTGTGTTTTAACCGCTGCGTCTTTTCTCGGCACAAGAGATTCAAGGGAACTCAGACCAGTTAAAGAATTCTGATGAAGTATTGTGAGCACATTTAGTGACCGAGAGACGAGTGAAGGAAGAACAGACTGATAGACGATGCACTTACTTCATTTTGATTGACACTTTTTTTTACTCTATTCTCTGAAATTAAGCACTCGCATTTTGAAATGTTTGTTGCTGTCTTGACATGAGAGAAGAGCATTTGTGAGTTTGAGTGCGAAACCTGACATAAAGCCATGATTTCTGTGTGTGTGTGTGTGTGTTTGAGGGTGAAACACATTTGTGGCACTTAAATATTACGCTCGTTAGACGTTACGATGCTGCGGACATTTTCTCTGCCCCTGATTTAGATGATAAAGGAGGATAATGAGCCGTCGCTGTGTCGGGGTGTATTTTATTGTGGTGGTGCCTGAAGCGGAGTGGTGTTTTATGGCCGTGCTTCTTCAGCGTGCCGCTGGTTGCGGTGACGGTTGGTGTTTTCTCTGTGAATCGGTGGGATTAGCTGTAGCCTTGTGTGAGGAGCAGGGTGCCAGCTTTAAACGGGACGGTGGCCCAGTGAACAGCTCGGCCTCTCAGTGGCCAGCGCCTCCCATCGTCTCTCCACCTGGTCTGTCAGCGTTTACCTGGCCACAGACATGTCCCTCCTGCCCCCACCTCCTCCTCCTCCCTGTTCTTTCTCCTTCACTTTCCCTTTTCACCACCTTTCTTAACTCACACCCTCCTGCTTTTTTCCTCCCTCCCTCCCTCCCTCCTCCTCCTCCTCCTCCATCCTGAAGCAGAGTAGCTAATGAAGAGCCCCATTTAGCCGCGGCTTCACTTCAGTCAGCGCTCTGTAGCACTGGCTGGCCTCGGCTGCTCTGACTGGCTGCTCAGGCTCTGACATCACACGGTGCCAGCTGTTGATTTGGTGCTGTCTCCAAGACTGGCTGGCTTGATGGCTTGGGCAGGTTACACTCTCTCTCTCTCTCTCCCTCCCTCCCCCCCTCCCCCTCTCTCTCTCTGTCTCTTCTCCTCCTCCTCCTCTTTACACTCTGCTGTGGCCGTCGTTCACCCTCAGTCAGTCGAGCGAGCGTACAAGAGGCAGCAGGCAGCTGCTGAGCAGCGAGCTGGGAGGCGACTCCTGCCTCCTCTCCAGCCAGTTGCTCCTCCAGTGCGATGGAAACTAAAGGGTCGCGTAGCATCAGAAGCAGCAGCAGCAGCAGCAGCAGAAGCAGAAGCAGCAGCAGTAGAAGCAGCAGCAGCAGCAGCAGGGATGGAGGGCAGAGCTACCGGGCAGGTAGGTCCTGCTCTGACCGGCTGCTACCTCTCACTTCATCAGAGTTGGTTGTTGGAGGCTGTCGTCTCTCCTCTGTGTGTGCTCGGCTTGTCTTTTGTTGTTGTTGTTGTTGTTTGTGACGGAGCTGTCAGTGCTGTGTAACTCTCTCATTCTCTCCTCTTTATCTGCTGCTTCTGCTCCTCATTACGGGGATAATTGACACAGATCAGCCAATGAGAGGCTCGGCCCCCGGCGTTGTCCTCCAGCCGGGGCTCGTCCTCCTCCGTGTCCCCTGCTCCCTCTGTTTGTTCTGCAGGTGTTTGTCTGCAAATTGACTTTTAATGACTCTGGTGGTCTTTGCCAGTTCTCTCCCTCTCTCTCTCTCTCTCTCTCTCCCTCTCCCTCTCCCTCTCCCCCCTCTCTCTCCTTCTCTCTGTGAACAACAGCGGCACATGAAAACTGCTCGACTTGCATGTTAGTTTTCTGTGTTTATTGTTTCTCCTCTAATTGCCTAGATTGATATTCCCTGGAAGCTCTCCTGTGGGACAGGTAATGGATTACCTACATGCTCTGCTGTGAATTTAATTTATTAATGCTGCCTGGCTGCTGCTGTCGTGGCGTGGCGTGCCGTGCCGTGCCGTGCCGTGCCGCGCGGCTCTCCCTCTGCCTGACACGACCTGAAGGCAGAGTGAGCGGCACAATTACAGCCTCATTTGTGTGTGATATTTTTTGATAATGCCGTGTGAGCTGACACAGGGCGCTTCCTTAAAGCCGCGCCGCCTGAGTCGCTCTGCGATGGAGGCGAGCGGCGTATGACAGTGATATCATTTCATAGGCTGTGCTCTAATGGTTGTGTGGTGCACTTCTATGGCTCCCCTGTCACTGCTTCTCTGGCTTTTGCAATTAGCAGAAATGCCAGTAATATGGGGGATTAGTTACTCGGTTAAGTAAAACACTGGAGTCGATTTTTATTGCAGCGTGTGCGGAGATTGTGGAGCAGCATTAGTGAGCTAATTAGCTGTTTATTCCGTGTCTGGTTTTATTTGCATGTTCTTGTTATACGTGTGGCTGCAAAAATCACTTATTTTAAATAGTGACAGACACAACGGCTGTTTTCTGTTTTTTTGTTTTCTGTCTTTATTATCCCACATCTCCCAGCCGTTTGGCTGCACTCCTGCTAATTACCTCTTTTTTTTAATGATGTGACACTTGCAACAAAGCTCATCAGCAGAGATGATGCTGCTGCTGCTGTTGTTACTTCACGTTCTATTTTCTTTGTTGCTCAGGCATTTGGATTTTCTTTTGTGATTGTTTGGGGGAAGCTTTTGCTTCCCGTCCTCACAGAGTGGAGGACGGGAGTTGGAGGGAAGGATTGAGGGTCCTTCACCTCCAGTTGAGCTGGTTATAACCCGGACAAGAGCCTGGATCCACGCAGTGCCGAGCAGAACACGGCAGAGCAGAGGTGTGGGAGGGAAAGGTCACACTCAGCAGCAGAGACAGACAGACAGAGAGAGAGGGAGGGAGATAGAGAGAGAGAGAGAGGCAGGTGTGTGTGTGAGGCTCTTCTGCGCTTCAAGATGATGATGGAGAAATTTCTCATTAGCTCACCATCAGAGATAATTGTGCGTGAGAATGGTCCGTTAAGAGCCTGCTGTGGGGTTTTTTATAGCAGGGCGGAACAATTCACAGAAAACATCTCCGTGCAAACGCTGCCACACAAATTGTCATTGATTTTAAGGGAAAAAATATCCAAACACAGAGAAACAGCATTTAGGTGAATTTGTGCAGTGCTGCAGGAATTCCACTTTTATGATCTGGTGTCATTTCTTTTTTGTCGTATCAAATCACAATATGATTTTTATTCAACTTTTTCATATCTCGAATACAAAAGAACTTTCAGAATATTAACAAATGTAAGAATTTTAGATTTTTTTTAAACACATTTCTGTTTTATAGAGAACATATGGTTGCAGCTATGGATTAAATTTGACAATTAAACTTGATTATTTTCATAAATCCAGTGGAAATCCAGCTCATCTATGATTTTATTGGATGCATATGTTTTTATTTGTGTGGAAATTGAAAGGTGTGTGTGTGTGTGTGTGTGTGGCGATGAAGGTGCGGTGCGACACTGAACGACGCCTGAGGGAGACTCTTTAAGGCTGCTGCACTCTGCGGCGACCGTAATACCAATGAACCACTCCCTGTCACAATACAACACACACACACAAGTTCACTGCTGCGTACGTGTCTGTGTCTGTGTGTGTTTTCTCTCACAAACTGTTGGCAGCGTTGTGCAAATATCGTGTAACGATATTAAAGTTAACTTTTTACGATTTTATTCACATTTATTCCATTGCAGTAATTGTCAAAAAATGAATCACTTTACCTAATTTATGACAATTCCATGATGCTATTGCGATAAATGTAAGAAATCTGATTTAAAATCTTCAATCTTCCGTAAGCTTTCAAATGGATCCATTCATGAGTCAGATTTTTTGTTAAATCAGTTTTCTGTAAGTGTTCATAAATACGTTTCACGACATTTTATGACAATTCCACGTCCAAAAATGTATCGTTTCATGATATAATTGCTATAATTGTACAAAATCAGCTTTGAAATCTTCAAATGTCTTCTTTTACGTTACATTTTAGTAAGAAATTAGTTTTCCTAAGCTTTCAAATAAATGTATCAATAAGTAATATTTTAAATATTATAAATCAGTTTCCGTAACCTTTCATAAAACCAGTTCACAACGTTTTATGACAATTTCACATCCAAAAATGCATTGTTTCATGATAATTGTTAAAAGAAAACTGCTTTAAAATCTGCAAATGATAAGAAACTAGAGTCTGTAAGCTGTCGAATAATGAGCACAAATAAATCATGAGTAATACTTTTTGTTACGTTAGTTCACGACATTTTATGACAATTTCACGTCTAAAATGATTGCGATGATTGAACGTCGTCTGAAAGAAAATGGATTAACTTATGTTGCAAATGTATGAAAAACGCATCGTTATCGTAACTTATTGTGTTTTTTGGGAGGCAGAGCTATAGGTAGAGTGACTGGAGAGATGCAGGCTCCCCCTTGTGGCCGGAGGACTGTATGTTGGCGTACGAGACGGCATTTTCTCGCCACTTGCGTGAAATATTAACATTAATGATTACCCTGGAAATTGAAACGCACCATGATCAATTTATTGAGATTTTCTTTTAGCGTTGTCTTTACCACACACACACACACACACACACACACACACACACACACACACACACACACACACACACACACACACACACACACACACACACACAAGCTCAGTGTGAAGTCCTTGCACCGGCTCTGTCTGCTCAGCAGCTCAGCTCATAAAACCTGGAGCGCCGTCGGACACACTCTGTCAGAGCAGCTTTGACACTCTGCCTGCGTGTGTGTGTGTGTGCGCGTGCGTGCGTGCGTGCGTGCGTGTGTGTGTGCGTGTGTGTGTGTGTGTGAGAGATATGGCTGCAGGAACAGCACTAAATAACACACATTTTCTCCATTTCAGAGGTGTAAGTGTTTGCGGAGTGTACGTCCACAGCTCCTGTCACACATGGACAGCCATGTAGAAAAGTGCTGGCTGCAGTTATGGACAGAGATAAGAGAGCAGAGAGCGGGGGTTGTGTGTGTATGTGTGTGTGTGTGGGGGGGGGGGGGGGGGGGGTGTGGATAGAGACCAAAATACATCTAATACTATACACATATAATCTAGATGTAGGCGTCTTGACTGGAGGCGACACTTGACCTAAACTGAGGAGAAACGTCATGAGCTGAAGACGAAAAAAATATATATATATCACAGTTAGAAGACATATGGATACAAAATGTTCTATAATCTTTAACTGAAATGGATGGAATCAGAACCAGAAACAGTCAGTTTTTACGGCGTCATATTTAGTCGCACCTCACTATTCTTTTCATAATCGATGAATCATTGGAAATTGTTGATCGTTGTTTCCTCAAATCTGGAAAATCACGATGATGACAAAAATGATTCAGCTTTAATGATTTATTTATTAAACGGAGCAAAAGAAACCAGAAAATATTCACATAATCTGCTCTAAATATTAAGAAGATAATATATTTTTATCAGTGATCAAAACAGTTGGCGATGAATCACTGCAATTGCGATTCGTCGTCACTGGGGGGTTAAATATTTGGGAAAAGTATTTAATTGCGATGTTGTTTTGAGGAAAGATAATCTCAGTTTGATTTCTCTACATCTGTGTTATGAATTGAAGTTTTGTTGAGCAATAATTGACAAAAAATGTCAAGTGACGGAGTAAAAATCAGGCCTGACAATCAGGAGAGACGTTGTAGCTGATGTTTGTGACATTATAAATCGAGGCAGGATTCTTTTTGACCTTTTGTTAGGCACATGTAGGGGGTCGAGAAGGGAGGGAAGGAGGGAGGGAAGGAGGGAGGTGGGGCCATGACACACAGCAGCGGGGCACCATGGTCGGCGTCCACTCACTGAGGATAATCCTGAATATAGAAAATCGTTAATATAACTCACCAACACACAGACCTAGTGATTGACTTTGAAGTGTCACAAGGGGGCGCTGCATCTCTCCAGTCATTCCACGAACTCATGTTCATGTTTTCAGTAATGCTAGTCATTTTTTTTTTTTTATTAAATATTTTTGGACATTTAGAATTTTTGGGTGTTCTTTAAGTGACGTGTTTTGGTCAAATTAAAATTAGTAACATTAATTCTTATGTTTCCTTTAAATTAATACTGACATTTGTCCTTATTTGTCTATTTTTGTGTTTTGTTTTTTGAAATGTGACAAATAATATCCATATCCAACTTCATTTGTAAGCCCCTTTTAAAACAACCACACTGTACAGAGAATAAATAAAAGACACAATAAATCAATAAAAGATGTAAACGCTCACACAAGGCAAATAAAACACATGTGAAAATCCATCCGATTCTGGCAGTAATTGTAAAAACCGTTGCTCTTAAACACACTGAAATCACGTTATGATAAAATGTTTGTGTCAAATAGGTCGTTCAAAAAATGACCTGTGGCACTAGGACTGTATGTTGGCGATGAATTCCCCACAACCGACTTATTGCGATACGTGATAAAAATAGTGTGTTGTCCGTGTGTCAGAGTCAGTACTTTGCTCTGTTGTTGTTGTTGTTGTTGTTGTTGTTGTTGTTGTGAGAAACGTCAGCTCGGTGTGACCAGTGTGGGCCTGTCGTCTACAGAGCCATGAAGGAATTCTCTGGAAAACACATGATGTGAATGTGTGTGTGGCACCAAACAGCAGCAGCGGAGAAATACTCTCTTCTTCTTCTTCTGTCTCCGCTCTCTGAATTCCTAATGCTGTTTTTTTTTTTGTTTTTTTTTTTACGAGGTTGGCAGCGGTGCCTTCTCTCTGCTCATCCATTATTTATGGCGCACACACACGCACACACACACACACACACACACACACACACACACACACACACACACACACAGTTGCATGCTTCACTTTTGACTGGCACAGATATTCCAGAGTTGCTGACACTCCTGACTGCTGTCAGTCGCCGTGACCCCGAGGCCGCGACCCCGAGGCCGCATCGCTCACCCTCCTCTCCTCTCGTCTCATTGGCAGGTCAGCAGGGGTCATGAGGGCGTCGCAGGCCCCGCTCGCTGTCCGCAGCAGCTGAAGCAGACATGGGCAAAGAAGTCTCCACGCCTGGCAACGGTAGGCTCCGCCTCATCGACCTCATCGATCCGCAGCCGCATCCTCCTCCGCTACGACCGCCACTGGCTTCCTTTCAAGTACGTGCACTCTTTATTTTACCCTTTGTGCTGCGAACACCAAGATAATGATCCAGACAAATGTGGTGCAATATTGTAAATATGACTTGGCCAAAAGGAGGTATTTAAATGGCATTAATAATGATTCAATAATGATGACATAAATATCAGTTAAACACAAATCACTTCAAGAGAATCTACAGTAAACTGAAAATAAACTTAATTTTTCTCAGGTAGGAACATTTCAACAACTTCAAAGTGGTTGATCGTGGTCATCGTTTTCATAATCTGTTTATGTTTTGTTGTAATCCAGTTTCAGTGAATTTTCAGCCTCTTAAATGTGAATATTTTCTGGTTTCTTTGCTCCATGCAACAAAGAAATCATTGAGAAACATAATTATTTATTATCTGTTCATGTTTCAAACAAACGATCATCGTTGTAACGACAAGATATGATTAAATCTCAGGATCCATCAACATAAAACTAGATTAAATGAAGAAAAGCAATTATTGTTGACAAATTTAAGATTGCAATGATCAATAATTGATTATTTAACAATTACCAAGTTACTCTGCAAATGTTAGTTTGCTGATTCTTAAATGTGAATTGTTTCTGTTTTTTTTGCTCCAAATAACAAATAAATTATTAAAACTGAATCATTTTAGTTTGTGATCAAAAACATCATTATTTCAATATTTTGCACTGTTTTCTCACATTTTGTGTCTTTGGGGTTAAAACACTCTATCAGTATTGTGGAATTAGACATTAAAGACATTAAAACAAATTAAATGAAATACTCTGGAGTGATTATTGTAATGTGTCTACAGTCGATCCTCAGTTCCATATTTAATGTGATATTGATTTAAACACGATGAGATGCCATTAGAAATATTAAAGACAGCGCGATGAAAACTTAAAGGTATGAATATTTATGTAATAGTGACACCGAACAGTCAAAGACGGATGATTAAAAACCATGAAATCCACCGCTCTGTGGCTGTCATCCATAATGTGTCTTTATATATGAAGTATGTATGTAATAAAAGAGAGAGCTCACTGCACTTCCTCTCAACTCTGACGTCTTTTTAATGTGAGAATCAAATCATCCACAGCACTATTATTATATATTATACATAATCATTATTATTATTATTATTATTATTAGGCAGTGGAAACATCGGGGGAGTCTGAGCAATTACGCAGAGACTCCAGTGCATCAATGTCTGAGGACACATTTGTGTGAACGTTCTCGTGATGAAACCCTCGTGAATAAATGAACAGCGATCCAATATTTCCCAATATCTTCTCTCCAGAGGCTCGACTAAAAATCTAAATGTCAGCGTGTGCGCCGCGCTCCCGGAGAATTAAAACTGTTTTCCTTCAGGACGAACGAGCGAACGAACAAACAAACGAACGATGCTTTTGTCAAACGTTTGACAGCTCGTTGAAATTCAACATCTGACTCTGCAGAGCCAGAGCAAGAGCCAGAGCCAGAGCCGCCACTACGTTCACCCTCTCAGCAGAGCGGCGGACCTCGCCACGAGTCAATTACTCTGTCACCAGGGAATCACACACACACACACAAAAGAGAGAGAGAGAGGGGGGGGGGGGGGGCTGCTGCCGCTCGCTCGCCCGCTGTCTCAGCTCTTTTGGGACAAAGATAAACAATCAGGCCTCAAACGGCCGCGACGCTGCTCAGCCATCAGATAGGAAAATGACTGTGATCACTGTGAGGCAGGGAGGCGGAGCCACACACACACACAGAGAGGGAGGTGTGTCATGTGTGGATCCAGTTTTCTTGTACAAAGTGAATTTGATGAACCCGTTTCTAATTAACCTATTAATCATAGCTCTCATGTACCAGATGTCTGCCCTCCCTGCTTCTGTGTGTGTGTGTGTGTGTGTGTGTGTGTCTCTGTATGGGGTCTTAACTGCATAATTAGGGCGTAGCAGCAGGATGAACTCACACCGTGACTTCAACATGGCGAGGTCATGCCTCTAACACTCGTTGTTGTTTTTTTCCCCCTACAAAGCAAGTCATGTGACACAATCAGCAGCAGCAGGGACTTTTTTCGTTATCTGGATAAATCGTGAAAAATGTTGTCAAACTCACCGTTTTACAGCCGATGTTATTTGAGATTCACTGTGTTTTTGAGACACTTTAAAGGTCTAAAATCGCGCATGTTAGCGCGTCGCTGCTTCACCGGATACGTCCCCTCAAAGCTCCGCCCCCCAAAAAAACTGGAACTCATGTTATTAATGACAACTTTTTGTAACTTTGTACGGTAACAAACTTGACTGTAGTTTTTTTTGTAACATTGCAACATTTTCCTAATATTTTTGGTCATGTGAGTCATGATTTTGTAACATTACAACATTTTGTTACATTTCTTTGATCATTTACATCATGTGTTTGTGACATTACTCAATGTTTTTGTAATATTGTAACATTTTTGTTCATTGAAGTCACATTTCTGTAACATTTTGCTCATGTAAATGATGTATTACAACACATTTTATTTAACACGTCAACATATTTGTCCTATATTTGGTCATGAAAGTCATATTTGTAATGTTACAAATACATTTTTGTAACATTTCGAGGTTTGGGAACCCGAGAAAAGTAAATCGTGGTTATTTGCAGCCCCTGCTCCTGAGCAGAAATGGATTCCTGAGATAATTTGGTGTTTTTCTGTTGGTCTCAGTTAGACTGAGTTGCTCACAGGTGATCTCCTCTCCTGCAGGTTCTCTCTCTTTGCCTGTTCCTCCCTGTAAGACTCTGCGATGAGAATGTCCGACACCGCTGACAGTGAAACGACGAAGCTCTCCGACGTCCCCGACCCGGCGCCGCCGCCGTCTCCAAAGGAAAACGCCGCCAAGTCTGAGGTGTCAGATCAGAGCCAGAGCTGCAACACGAAGAGGGACACGACGACCACGCAGCAGCAGCAGCAGCAGCAGCAGCAGCAGCAGCAGCAGCAGCAGGTAAAGACACTGATGCACTCATGTGTGACTGATAGCACTTGACACTTGAGCAGATACTTTCACTTTTCTCCGCACTCGTCTCCGTGAACTTTCACCCAGAGTCAGCGTCAAACACAAAGTGCCCTGAGGAGCTGCTGTCACCTGCAGCGCTCCGGCACATTCTCCACCTGTTCCAGCCGGGACTCTGATTCCTGAAGAGTCTCGGCTGGAATAATGATGCTCGGCTTCGCTCCGCTTCCTCCAGCAGGTCATTTAAAGAATCCTCTCTCCCGCTGTTAGAGCGACTCTCCCGTTTCCTACGGAGACGTTTAAGCTGTGAGATCCACCGGGGGATTCAGGACAGCTGAGATCACTTTCAAATAAAGCGCTAATTAATTAGATCTCTGTGTCAGTGCTGTGGGACCAAGGAAAATAATGTGCACTTGTTAATTTGCCAGAGTCAAACCGGTGCTGACTGGTTTGTGTCCGCAGAGGAAATGAACGAAAAGTCAAATAAAAGCACAAATCTCTGTAAAAGTGTGGTCAAGACAACAGAATCCAGGCGAAAGCTGAAAGGATTGTGTCTTTGGATCGCGGCCAGTCTGGCCGTGTGGTTGGAGGAAGGCAGAGCGAGCGAGTCAGGCAAGCAGATAATCTGGAGCTCAAACCCTGGTTTATCCGCCAGCTTCCTGTGTCTGCGTTTGCCCGAGGAACAGAATGACACCAGCGTGGGGGAGAGGAGGGTGAGGAGGGCGAGGGGGGAGCGAGGGAGAAGAACAGGGCAGACAGGAGGCGATCGTTCTCCTCACATGAGCAGAAAGGGAGAGTTGATCACAGACGGGTATTAACTCAAGTCTACGATCACGATCAAGTCATCAGAACACGTTCACGTCTTTATCTCACTGTGAGACACACTTTTACAACAGGAAACTGAAGTTTCTCTCCCACACCAAAGCCCATAGAGAAAATCACTGATTTTAACATCACAGCACACAGGAGTCATTGATCCACTGCTGCCTCCATCACTGAGTTCATGTGTCATATTTTGTTAATTCGCCATTTAAAATCTTGCATTTTGATGTAATTTGGTGACACTAAGTGTTCACACGAGGCAGCAGTGGACCAGCAGTGATTTTCTCTGTGGGGTTTGGTGTGGGAGAGTGAGTGGTTTACAAACTTGAGTTTCCTGTTGTAAAAGTCTGTCTCACAGTGAGATAAAGACGTGAACGTGTTCTTTAGATATCACAGATTCTGTGAGGTGTGAGGTGTGAGGTGAGATTCTGTTTGTTCTCGTGTCCTTGCTGGCAGCGAGGTTTCCTGCTGAACCTGAACTCTTGTTCTAAACTGACAGCGAGCGCTTCTGTAACCTCTCAGTCTTGTCTTAAAAAACTCCCCCTGACATAATTATTCCATGTCCGTGGGAAACTCCCCGACATGAGCTCGACGGCTCTGAAGCTCCTGACCTTTCTGCTGGAGTCTCTCAGCCGTGGCGGAGGTGAAGCTAATTCCGTCTACGAGCGGCGGCGGCGGCGGCAGAACGCCTGAACAGAGGAGCGAGAGAACAAGGATAGGTAGCAGGGGAGGAGGAGGAGGCGAGTGTCGCTGGGATGAGGTGTGTGTGTGTGTGTGTGTGTGTGTGTGGGGGGGGGGGGTGCAGTGGAGCGTTTGTGATGGGACTGGTTGACTTTGGCACCATCTGCCTCCAGCTCTGCAGCTTCGTCCTCTGCAGCAGGACAGGTGGCCGGTGGCCGTCCTACTTCTGCTGACTTCAGCCCTTTCCTTCTCCTCCTCCTCCTCCTCTGCCGGCACTGTTCATTCCCCACCGGCCCCTACGCCGCTCAATTAGCTGGTGTATTGGTGCACTCGCACCCCCCCTCCTCCCCCCTCCCCCACTCCCACATTACCTGAAACAGACAGAGGAGCAGGTCACAGACGCTGGAGACGTGAGAACAGTGGTCCATTTCAATTTTTTATAGCTGTGATTTGGCCCTCGAGCTCAGAGGGGGAGGGGCTGTCCTTTTGATTTTTAGAGGACAGGTGGGAAGGACAGAGTGTGTGTGTGTGTGTGTGTGTGTGTGTGTGTGTGTGTGTGTGTGTGTGTGTGTGTGTGTTGGGATCAGAAAGCATAGGACTGTTACACTTTCACCTGCGTCCACACGACTGTGTTTTCATTTGAAAACCGCATTTTAAAACAAAGCTGCTTTCTTTCTTTCAAAAAGAAGTGAAAGATGAAAATGTACGAGTTTTACATTTTCTAAATTGCAGCTGCTGTGATTTGCCGATTGTGTGACGAGATAAAAACTTCATCGACGACGTCTCACACACACACACAATGGACATGTACATGATAGTAAATAAATAAATAAGAAACGGAGCTTCTGTAAAAACAGATTTCTGTCTCAAGGTTACGTCCTGGTTAAATAAAATCTCACTTCATACTTTTTCTATCATTTGATATCGATGTGTATAAATATATCACAATATGTCTTATAAATAATATCTGGATATTTTAAGTCTATATCCTGATGGTTATGAGATAAACTAACACTCTACTTGACTCTAACACGCTGTAATAATTAAAATACACTAATTATTATTATTATTATTACATTTCATTTCAGATAAAAAAAACATTTACGTGTGAGAAACAATGAAATAATGGTCAAATTCTGCTTTAACACAAATAACTGAAAATATAATTTTGTATTTTTAATCAAAATCTAATAAATAGAATGATCAGTGCAGCAGCCTTTTAAAACCAGGAAAAGTCATCACACGTACCTTTTATTATCCAAATTCTATGACCGTATCTTGTCTCATGTCCCCATATATGTGTGGCCCCGCCCCCTCCACACACACACAGAGGAGCAGGGGTGTGTAAAGTCTTGTGTGAGTCACATGACGGTTAAACGGAGCTGGAAGCAACCAAACATTTGACCCGACACACTCGCAGCCGTGTGTGTTTGTGTGTGCGCGTGTGTGTGTGTGTGTGTGTGTGTGTGTGTGTGTGTGTGTGTGTGTGTGTGTGTGTGTGTGTGTGTGTGTGTGTGTGTGTGTGTGTGTGTGTGTGTGTGTGTGTGTGTGTGTGCGCACGTGTGAGTGAGAGAAAGTGGCCCTACAGTGCAGCCACTTTGGAACCATATGCTCCTCACAAATGAACTGAAGTGCTCGCAGTAAAAGTGTGATTTTTCTCCTTCTGTCTCTGCAGATCATTGCGTCTAAATTTCAAAACACGCACACACACAACAGCAGGGAAGTTTCCTGTGAATGCACTGAATGTAGGCCGCGCGGTCATATTTAATTCAAACTCCTCCACTTTATTTCTGATAAAAGTTTGATTCCAAACGTCTTGTGGTTTGTTTCCGCTTCTCCTCTGTACTCGTCGTCTCCTCCTCTCTGCTCGTCGTCTTCTCCTCCTCCTCCTGTGGACAGCCTGTGAAGTTCTCGAAGGTACGCTTCATCCTAACGCTGCTGCATGGCGTGCACGGACGCTGCCGCCGTCTCCGCTGCTGCTGTGGTTGTTGTTGTTGTTGTTGTTGTTGTTGTTGTTGTTGTTGTTGTTGTTGTGGATTTCTGCGTTGTGCCTGATCACGAGAGCTGCATGATATGAGAGAAACGGTGTTGAAAACTGCAGATGTGACGTTAAATGAACAAACCAAGTGAAAAAAGTATAAAAATGACTTAAAAGCATAATTTAACTACTTTAAATATGCCTATTGTTTAATTTTAATCTTTTCAAAACAAAAATAATCACCATCGTACATTTTATACACAGTTTAAACGATTTGTGCAGTGAAAAAATTAATTCATATTTGTTCTTTGTTACACTGAATAAGCCGGAATAGAAAAAACAGTGTTGTCCTAATATTACACTGGCAACACGGGTTTGAATGTGTCAAAAAAGTATAAAAACTGTACATTTAATCAGGGTTTCAGGTGCAAAACAATCATTTAAATCCATTCAAATTGCAGTGAAATCCAATTAAAAGACATAAACTATAATAAAATCATATGAGAACATTTAAAAACATCAAATACAGTAAAAACAAATGAAAAGACAAATGTAAAATAGAGTAAAAACAAATAAACATTACATTTAATGCTACTTTTTTTAAATTAATTAGTAATAATTAAGTAATAATAATAATTTTCATTTTTATATATAACACTTATCAAAACAAAGTTACATGAAGTTTTTCACAATAAAACAAGGTGAAATTCATGAAATGAAACCAAATATTAGTGAAATGCACTCATAAAAGAAGGAAAAACCCGAGCGGAACCAAACCAACGTTAGGTTTTTATTTAACGGCAGTTTTTGGTGAAATAAATCCACACTTATGGCAGTTTTTGTGATATATTAATTGTGCGCTGCGCATGTTGATATTGTGATGATGAAGAATTTTGGAGCGGTTTGCTGTTTTGCTCGCTAACTCTTGTTTTATATTTATATTTATTTATTTCTGTGTATTTAAGTGTGCGATCGTTGTTGTTGTGCGCTCGTGTCGCTCACTCATGAACTCATGTGTCAGCTGGAAACAGTGTGTGATTGGTTTGCCTGGGATTGGCTTTGTCACTGTGATCATATTGATGCAGTTGTGTGTGTGTGGGGTTTTAACTGCACCTCCTCCCTCCCTCCCTCCCTCACCTCACCTCCTCCCTCCGTCCCCCTTTAGTCGAGCACCAGGCTAAAGCTGGTGCGGAGCCTGGCCGTGTGTGAAGAATCCTTCCCTTGTTCTATTCCTGAGCCGTCAGCAGCTCCTCAGGTAAAAATCCCCCTTCACTGTGGAGACGTCCAGTCTAATCACCATATTACTTTTTTAACATGGTTCCATGTCATATCTGGATGTTTTCATACCATATATGAGACCATAAGCTGGTTTTCTTTAGTATTTTAATTCAAACATGAAGTATAAACTCCCATGAAACTGTGCCTATTTTAATAGAACTGTGCACAGTAAAAATATCCATATTTATGTCATAATATGTCATATTCTGTGAAAGTGTGACCACCTGTTGGCTCTCTGTCACATTTTTCACCAAATTCTGCGACTTTGCACCTTCACCACGTTTACGCCGTTTTCCAGTTAGTCGTGATGTTCGCCACCAATGATCTACGACGTGTTTTTACTCTGAGGTGGATACGATAATCTTCACAAAAATGTCAATTTCATGCAGAATTCAGAGCTTTTATTGTGAAAAAAATAAGAACTGGAAGAGATTCTGTCTGTGAGAAATTGACAATTAACTGAGATATTTGCTTTGAAAATATTATGGATTTTCTTTTTATTTCTTGACTAAAACACGGAAAAAAAAAAACAGTGCAGGGCTTTTATTGTGTGTCTCATGATTGGATAACACAATTATTTATCTCTGGAAACTGTGTATTTTTGGGGTGAAGTGGCTATATAAGGAGTCTGTCGCTGGCAAATGTTAAGTTATGTTTTATTAAACCAATACATTTATTAAATGTAGTCTTTTTTTTAGATTAGAGACGCTGAATCTAATCTATAATGAGATTTTACAGTTCACTTCCTCCTCCCTGTATACATACATACATACATACATACTGGATATTAGCTTATTAGCAAAAATCAGACACAGAAACAGATAATCAGCTTCTGCCCCAAAAACACACTTCCATCACCAAATAACTCTTAAAATCTTATAAAACAAGACAAGTTTAAAAAAACTGATTTTCATCAGCAGAAAAGCAGAAGGAAATGTTGTAAAATTACAAAAAACGTGTTTTTACTCAACATTTTTACAAATCACTAGGACTGTATGTCGGTGTCACAGTTTTTTGCACAGTTTCTTGTCTTTTCTTCTCGTCCTGACAGCCGTGATTAAATAGCGTGCGAGGGGAAACGTCACGTCATCAGAAACAGAGCGCGTAGATTGAAGTCTCTCTATTACATGCCACTCTGCACAGCTCCTGGCACTCACACACACACACACACTCACGCACACACACACACACACTCACACACACACACACACACACACACACACTCACACACACAGAGTCAGCAGCGGGCGTCGTAACCAGAGGGCGACGCTCTCGTCGCCACAGTCTCACACACGACGACGTCTCGTATTACTGCCATCAATCATGTCGGGGAAATTACAATTTCCACACACGTCAGCTGCAGAGAGAACACAGAGCTGTGGAGCACTTTAATTCAATACTCCCAATATTTCCCCCCCCATGCGCACGCTGCCGTTATTGGGGCGGGAACTCGCCGTACTGCGGCAAACTAACCTGGAGGGGAAAAGAAAGAAAGAAAGAAAGAAAGAAAGCAATAAAGATCAAATCTAAACATTTCTCATTCTTCACACTTTACAAGCGTTGTTTTTGGATTTCCGCGTCCACACCTGCACTCGCGCTCCACGCCGCTCACGCCTGTCACTTCCTGTCACTTCCAATCAGTGGACAAATCACGGCGGGCGTGTCGTTGTGGTTTGGTTTTGTTTGGGACTGACAGCCGCGCGTTCATTACGTATTCGCAGGGCCGTCATTTTCTCGCCGCTTCTCTTTTATCTGAAGGTAAATGGATGTCGGGGAACAAATGAGGCGGCTCGCAACAGCTGCACGCCGCCGAGTGACGGCGAGGGCGGCGTTAAGTAGCAAACATCGCCAAAGAGAGACCAGACAAAAACACACGCACTCTCTCTCTCTGTGTGTGTGTGTGTGTGTGTGTGTGTGTAGCTGTCACCTCCACACACTCATTCTCACGTTCCTCTCACGACTCGCTCAGGCAATTAGTCTCTCCTCCGTTTCTCATTAGCATATTACATTTTTCACATATAATCACAGCGTCTTTAAAAACGCAGCGTCTCATTATCAGGCTCCGCAGCTGTTACACACACACACACACACACACTCTTGACCTTTTATGGTTATGAGCTGCTGGGTCACACACACACACACACACATAAACTCACTCACTCACTCACTCACTCACCCCTTCACTTGGTCACACACTGTGTGATGTTTCCAGAGTGGAGTTTAATCCACTTAAGAAGCAGCAGCAGCAGCAGCAGCAGTGGCCTCACTCTCTCCTCTATTCAGCTTTTCATTCTTTGTCGAATTGAGTGAAAAGCAAGTGAGTCAAGAGTGAGTGTGTGTGTGTGTGTGTGTGTGTGTGTGGGAGAAAATGTAGCTTTTTACATGATTCCGTTGACAAATCTCACGTTAAAACCACGACTCAATTAACCGTCAACCGCTCCGTTCGCTTTTTTTAATCATTAAAACAAGTTTTGTAAACTCTCAGCGACATTTTCTGGTTTCTTTTGCTCTGTGTAACAAAGAAATCACGTTTTCATTTCTGTTCTGGTTTAAACGCACAGATAAAAGCATCCGTACACTTTAAAAGAGATTTAACACGGTTTCTGTGAAAGAATTAGCAAAAAAAGTTGAATAAATTCAGTTTAATAAACCAAAAAAATTAATCGATTCATGGAGAAAATAATGTGTCTAATTGTAATTTTATGGAATTTTATGGACCAAACAACTAGTCCTTAATTTCTTTATTTACGTGTGTTAGAAACAAAGACATTGACCACAATTCAGTTATAACATAAATAATTAGACTTTTTTTATACATGATTTTGTCAATTTCATGCATGTAAATCATTTATGTGTAATAAGTGTGATTATATCACTGCAACAGCCTTTAAACCTGAGAGAAGTCATCACAGACACTGTCGTTGTGTGTGTGTGTGTGTGTGTGTGTGTGTGTGTGTGTGTGTGCAGTGTGTCCTCAGCAGCCTGAGTTGGATTAGGACAAATGAAATGAGCTGCGTTGTTTGATTCCCAGGCTCAGTGTCATGTTTTATTCAGGTGGCTTCATAAAAACAAGCTAATCTGCCAGATTAGTTGCCATAGTGATTTTGGATTTCATGGCAGCCGACAGGAAGGAGAGTGGTTTGTTTTTTTGTGTTGTGGGCGGCGGCCTCTCGTTAACCTGTGTGAAACCACAGCTGACTTCTCCTCCAGGTGTTTGAATGAATTCTCCTGTTGTGCACAGGATGGATTCCACCTGCAGCCGCCTGAGAAGGAGGAGCGCGCCGAGGCGGACGACGTCTGCGACGCGGCGGACAAACCCGAGAAGACGACGCAGACGCAGAAGAAACGCCTGTCGAGAGGTGAGCCAAGCAGAAAATCATTCCCTCGTGTTTCCACCAATTTAATGACAAATATGATCCTCTCACCTCATATTGTTGACATTTAAACGTCTCTGCTGTGTTTCAATCCAAATGTAAAGCTTGAGGTTTCTTTACATCTAAAACACCTGCTGCCTCATTGGCAAACATTGCCTCCTGCAGAAAAACAACTTTCATGCATATTTTTACGTGTGTGTGTGTGTATATACTGGTATATCACTGGCATATCACTGGCGTATCCGTGGCAACAGTGGAAGCGGAAGCGCTGAAGCCAAATGCTTTAATGATACTTATCATACAATCCCTGTCACTTGGTGAAATTACAGCCCTCTAATGATTATATGCTTGAGCTCGTCATGAGGAAAATCTTCTTCTTTTCTCCGCCCTCCAGTTTGACCAGTAGCTGCTCCTCCATTTTAAACGATATCTCATTACGGGCCGATAATTGGCGTGATTCCGTTAATTGCGAGGAGCTGAAGGTGTGAAGCAATTATACAGATTCCCACAGGCGCTCGGAGGTGTCTGCTTCCCTCTGTGGAGCTGCACGCCTGATGAGGCGGCGGCCAATTATAGCATGCCGACGCCCACAGAGAGAGGCAGAGAAAAAGGGACGGACGTAGGGAGCGAGAGAGAGAGAGAGAGAGAGAGAGAGAGCGCTGCACAAACACGCCGCGTCCTCGTCGTTATCCGTCCACTTCCTGAACTGTGAGGGTCAAGCCACGTCCCTGTGAACCTCACACGTGTCTGAACGAGCAGCTGACTCATTTGCATATCAATGGTCACGCCCGCTCTTCGTTAACGAGGCGGAAACTTTCAAAGTATCAAAGGAAACCACATGACCTTTGTCTCCGCCTCTGATTCAGACTCCAGTCAAGATTACACTGATTCAACTGGTATAGACCTGCACGAGTTCCTGGTCAACACACTGAAGAGCAACCCCAGGTACACGACTACACAACTGCTGCTGCACTACATCTACACAATTACTGCTACACAACTGCTGCTACACAACTACTTCTACACTACATCTACACAATTACTGCTACACAACTACTTCTACACTACATCTACACAATTACTGCTACACAACTGCTGCTACACAACTGCTGCTACACAACTACTGCTACACTACATCTACACAACTGCTGCTACACAACTGCTGCTACACTACATCTACACAATTACTGCTACACAACTGCTGCTACACAACTACTGCTAGACTACAACTTCACAATTACTGCTACACAACTGCTGCTGCACTACATCTACACAATTACTGCTACACAACTGCTGCTACACTACATCTACACAACTGCTGCTACACAACTGCTGCTACACTACATCCACACAATTACTGCTACACAACTACTGCTGCACAACATCATCTACACAACATCATGTATCCATATTTAACATGAATGTTAAATTATCAGATGATTATAAATGACCAGTACTGTATGTTGGACTTAGATAAACTTAGATTTGATGGAACCTCCTGTCGTAACTTTGTAACTTTAGCTGGAGAATTTGTTCCAGTTCATAAAAATATTGCAGAATTTTGGCAAACAATGGACCAAACTTTGATCAGCATGTTAGCAGAAGAAGCAGAAGAGTGACGTTTTTATTGTTTTGCAGAGATCGGATCATGCTTCTGAAGCTGGAGCAGGACATCCTGGACTTCATCAGCAATAACGAGTAAGAAATATTCAACGTCTTAATGTCTTCATTTATGTTTATATGAAATATTACTACTCCCAATAAATAATATATCATGAAAATGTTATACAAATATGTCAACAGCCACACTGATGTCTTTGGATTGATGTTTTTTTGTATAATGGTTAACTGAATTTTGGTTGACTATTATATTGAATATTTAACTGGGAATGAATGCAAAACTACAGTCTCTATGTAACTGTTCAAATTGAAGCTAGGTTGAGAAGTGTAATAATGAATAAAAAAAAAAAGAGCGAGTAGTATTTTTAAAATAATATTATCAATCAATATTAATATGTGGCACCAGTTTACCAATAACAAGTACATTTCACAATAAAAGCATGATGTGTCATTACAAATGTGTCATTACCGTTTATTCAGAACCTTCTTTTGAGTAGATGTACATTTCACAATAAAAGCCCAGATGTGTGTTGATGATGTTGTGTGTGTGTGTGTGTGTGTGTGTGTGTGCGTGTGTGTGTGTGCGTGCAGCAGTCAGAAGAGGAAGTTTCCGCCCATGACGGCCTACCACAGGATGCTCTTACACCGAGTGGCCGCCTACTTTGGGATGGACCACAACGTGGATCCCAGCGGGAAGTCCGTGGTGATCAACAAAACCACCAACACCAGAATGTGAGTGTGTGTCAGTGATGGACGTGTGAGGCTGTGGTCAGTGCGTCCGCCTTCTCTCTGCCGTCTCTCTGCCGCTTCATTAAACGCCGACGAGGAATCAGTCCACAGATGAGTGGCTGGAACGCGACATATGCTGCTGTCAGGATGTTCCTGAAGTGAAGCTGCCGCTGAAACTCCTGTCAATCCCCTCCTCCCCCTCCTCTTCCTCCTCCCTCCTCCTCCCTCCTCCTCCCACAGACCCGACCAGAAATTCTCGGAGCACATCAAGGATGACAGAGTGGACGATTTCCAGAAACGCTACATTCTCAAACGAGACAACTCCAGCTTTGATCGTGAAGACAGCGCGGTGGGTGTTTCTTCTCTTTCTCCTCTTCTTCCTCTTCCTTTTCTTCTTCTTCTTCTTCTTCTCCCTCACCAAGCTGTCACTTTCATTTCTGACATGTTGGTAAGAGTGGGGACAATCTGGCGTGTCTCGTACGAGTGCTAAAGAAGTGTGTGTGTGTGTCGTTGCCAGATTCGAATGCGTCTGAAAGCTGACAAGAGGAGCAAGTCCATGGAGGAGCGGGAGGAGGAGTACCAGCGAGCCAGAGAAAGGATATTTGCACATGATGTGAGAGCTGTTAGCGTAGGAGGGCTGAGGGTGGGGGGTGGGGAGGAGGAGGAGGAGGAGGAGGAGAAGGAGAAGAAAGAGGAAGGGGGGGTGATGTTACACAAATCTTTGTGTTGTTTCTATTCATGTGCAAATTCAATAGATGTCTCGCAGTCAATTAACTCTGTCAGATTTATGATTTTAGAGACACGACGACGACTGCCTCCATTTTGGAGCCTTGGTGTTTTTTTTAACTGAATTCACCTCATGAAGCGTTAACTTTCTCTAGTGTTTACTCTTCAAGTCATCGTCATTGTAGAGTCATTAAAAAACAAACATAAACCTGTCTGTGACAACAAACTGTGACTGAGTGTCATTTTCACTTTGACCCACAGGGAGATCACTTCATACTGGACAGAAGGTAAGAAAGTGCATCACAATCATTCTGTCTGTGGAAATAACAACAGGAAAAATAGTCAGAAATGTCAGATTTACAAGATTATTCATGCAAGTTTGCACCTCTTTGTTGTCAGAAACTTGCAAAATGCTTCATAAAAGCACTAAAATGTATTACTGCTTTATTCTGTGTTTTCCTGTGTTTTATTCAGAATAAAAGACAAAAACCCACAAATGCAGTTTAAAAGACTGCACTCATTTCTTCTTCATCTGCTCGGTTTGTGCCGACGATGCACCGGAATTTTGCCTTTAACTTTAACGTTCGTCACAATCTGTACTTTGTAAAACTCAAACTCATCTTTTATTTCATCAATTGGATCATCTTTAATATTTATTTATTTATTTAAAGGTTGACGCACCCTTTTGGTAACGATCAATCATTCTTGGTTGGCCTTTTTAAATCATGAAAACAGGTTTTGTGATTGTTTCAGCTTCTTAAATGTGAATATTTATCATTAAAACTGAATCCTTTTGTGTTTGTGGATAAAAACAAGACATTTGAGACAGATTGTCTTGCATTTTCTGCACCAGACAACTAATCAATTAATATTTCAGTAATTAAAACAAGCTTAAACTTAAATGTGGATATTTTCTCCCTTCTTTGCTCCTTACGACAAATAGATCATTCAAACTGAGTTTTTGTCCAAAAACATCATCATTTCTGGATTTTTGGAAACACTGAGCAACACTTTCATCATTATTATCACTTGATTATTACTATGGATATACTACTATTAAAACAGAAAAGTCAGCACACTTTTCAGCCATAAAAATGAATGAATCCGTTTGATGGATGTGTTTCTAACATGGCTGCTGTGATTCAGAGAGAAGCAGCAGCAGCAGCAGCAGCAGCAGCAGCAGCAGCAGCTTCTCCTCCTGTCAGTTTTTAAAATGGTGGATGTCTCACTCTCTAACACCTCTCTCCTCCTCGTCCTCGTCTTCCTCAGCGTGCAGGATGAAGGCTCGTGCTTGAGCACACAGCAGAGGAGGCAGATGTTCAGGTGTGTTCAGCCCGTCTGTCTCACTCAGCTGATATGGATGAGGAGTATTGATGATGAGCGTGTACTTCCTGTCACATGTGAAGTGTCTGGATTTTTAAGATCGTTGACTGAGCAGAAAAACAAACTTTTAAATGATGTTAAACTAAATCTGCATATGTCAGCAGAAGTGTTTTTTTTTGTCGACTAAGAGCCTGAACGATTTGGGTAAAAACGTCTTATTTGCAGTTTTTCTGACGGCTAAATTGAAACTTGCAAAAAAGGTGACGGAGCGTTAAAAACATGGACTCTGTCAGACGCTGAATACGAGGAACTCTGCTCCTGCAGAATTAAAGTCACCGCAAGTGTGAGACATTTAACAAGAATGATGTAAATGTGTATTATGTATTATTTAGTGAAGTTGTTTTTAAATTCAGACTCCGCTGATATTTGCTGACGTCTTAAACGTCCGCAGGTTACGCGGCGGCCGCTCGGGAGCCAGCCGGCAGAGCAGCTCGGAGACGGAGGCGCTGCCGCGTCACGGCGAGCCGCGGCCGTGGAGCAGCACGGACAGTTCGGACAGCTCCAACCGCCTGGCGCCGCGGCCCGCCATCACCAAGGCCAGCAGCTTCAGCGGCATCTCCCCCGGCCTGGTCCGTGGAGACAGCACAGCCAGCAGCAAGAGCACGGGCAGGCTCTCCAAAACAGGCAAGACACAAATAAACTGAGTGAGGGGGAAAAAGTGCTTGCTCTGCACTTTAAAAGTGCAAGGAGTCGATTCTCTGCCGAGTCTTTCTCGTTTTAAAACGCCGCGTTTCATCAGAGTCGGTGTCTGTACACAGGAACTCTGCGGTCCCTGCATCATCAGGGCAGGAACACTTCTAATGATGATGTCATGTGTTTTTTAAGGTTTAAAAGCATGTTTTTGCATCGTCCAGCAGAATCCTGAGGTGTAATCAGAACAAATGTTTGTCGTCCTGCCGCCATAAATAAAGCGCGTTGGTCCGGCCCCCGGCCCCCGGAGCCGGACAGCTGTCAGAACCAATTACTGAGCAGCAGCAGCGGTGATGGACGACGCTCGTGAAACAGTGTTGTAGCAGCAGCAGCATAAAAACCTGGAGAAGTGGACTCGCTGCATAATGCATAAGTCAGTGAGATGAAGTCAGGCCTCGGTCCCCTGCTGTGAGCGCTCACTCCACTCTTTGGACACATTTGTAAGCTGATTGGCTGAGATTGCGTACAACGTTGTTATTATATCTGCTCTTATTTATTTCTTGAACTTGTTTACGAGGAGACCGTCTGCCTTCACTGGGGGGTTTTGGGAGTTTTTTCTGTTCTGCTGCATCAGTTTCCGTCTCTGTCTGTGAGCAGTCAGAGAGAGAAGAGATGTTCTCATTTAGAATAAATCTAAAAAAAAAGAAAGGTTTTAATGCATTTGTATAGATGAGACTTTAAGGCATGTGAGAACAATCCTTCTCTTTGTGTTTTTAAAAAAAAAAGTTTTCAGTAAAAAAACAGAAAATGTCTTCATTCACACGAGACGACTCTGAACGCTGCAGTACATATGCCAGGCCTGTGTGTGGCGCTGTAACGCGTGGAGAAGCCAGGGCGATTTAAGGAAAGAATGAGCCGGATTATGACGTCATCGTTTTGAAACCACATTTCTGTGTGGATTAAAAACACAACAACTTTAGTGTAAAATTAGACTAGAGATGTAACGATATGATAATTTCATATCACGGTTATCGTGACCAAAATTATCACGGTTATCAATATTATCACGGTATTGTTAGATGTGTTCAAAATGTTCCAAAAGTACTGAACACACACACACTGAAATCTTTTAACCAAGTTTTATTTAAAAAAAGATATTTTATATTATATGATTATTATTATTATTATCATTATTATTATTATTATTATTATTATTATTATTATTATTATTAATATTAATAATTATCATCTGACTGACTGACACACACACACACAGGTCCTCACTCTGTGTCGGATAATAATTAAGTAGCAGCGGTCGTACACAGCATAAAAATAAAATAAAAAAACACAGAAACAAACACATTTTGGTCTGCTACGGTATGTGTCGTCTGCACACTACTCGCTTTCGCGAGACAAACCATGACGTTTCCCACTATTCCGAAATCCCGTTTTTGTTGACTTACCCGCTGAAAAGTTGTGTGTGGTGGTCACGGAGATGGCTCATCATATTGGAAGTGGCTTCGCGCCGCGAAGTTCGCGGAGATTTTTTTTTTGCATTTTCTGCACAAGCATTGATTGTCTTCAATTATTTTACTCTCAACATCCTTTAAAAATACAAAATATGCCCAGATTTCTGATCTTACGGGGGTAATCTCTGGAGCGCAGGTGGCTTCAGCCGTGTTGTCGCTGGACAGACAGTGCAAACTGTGCATGCGCGCCCGCTTGAGCGAGTGCCGTTCAGGTGCTGCTGCTTCTCCAGGAAATGAGCAGTATCACTGTGAGTTTTTCGGTAATCAGTTGCGGTAATCAATCACGGTTTTAACGATAATTAAAATTTGAAACGGTATGATAACCGTCGGGAATTTTACCGCGGTTTATCGTCATACCGGTAATCGTTACATCCCTAAATTAGACCCTGAAAAATACTTTTACTCTTCTTGATATAATTAAATTCCCCGCAGGTCCATGTTTAACAGATATATGTTAAAAGCTTATAGAAAATGATCCATTTGTGATGAAAACCTGAGCTGCTCAACAAAAACTGAAAGATCTAATGATACATGACATGTTCATGTTTTTGTGACCTCATTCCTCCAGGACTCAGGATTTAATTACATTTCTTTGATATTTATTTAACGACATGTTGTGATGCTAACCAAAGGATAAAGAGTGATCTTGTGTCTTCTTCGGTCTCAGGTTCAGAATCTTGCAGTAGCGTCGGCTCCTCCTCCAGCTCTCTGTCCCGCCCCCAGCTGCCCCTCCCGGTCCTGACCTCGTCCAGGTCCGGCATCCTCAACCCGCCCCTGATCCACCCGGCCGTGGACCCCAGAGGCCCGGGACTCCCTCCCGACATGATGAAGAGCGTCCCGTCGCAGCCTCCGCCAGCAGCCACAGAAGCAACCAACTACTATGTGTTTCCGTTGGAAGCCTCAGGGATACCACCTGGCAGCGTTCTGGTCAACCCACACACAGGTGTGTGACGTCCTCTACTCACAAACCACTTTAAATCTTTTATAGAATCTCCGTATAAGTTATTGTGTTTTCCTGCTGAATATTCACGTGTGTGCTGCGCTCGGTGTGTCTGTCAAATGAGTCTAAAGCTGGCCGATCACCACGCAGCGAGCAGATGGAGACATGTGTGAATATTCATCAGCAGCTCAGAGCTGAACTTTAAGTCTGTGGGGGCGTGTCCTCCGCCGCCACGCCGACACAAACTCACGTCGCTGTGACTTTACTTTGACAGGCAAGCCTTTCATCCACCCCGACGGCACCGCCGTCGTCTTCAACCCGGCCAACGTCGTCCCCGCTGCCGGCAGGAACCCACAGCAGGGCAAGAACCCACAGCAGCCGATCTCTGCTGCTGCAGGACAGCAACAGCCGGCCAATCATCTGCACTCACAGGTCAGTGGGCGGGGCCACGCTCACCTGTCCAAAGTCCTTCTCTTTTACATTCGCACTTTTCCTTTAACCTCTCTCACTAATAATGTTGAAATGGGAGCTGATGGTGGGAGCTAAGCCCCTCCCCCAAAACCAAATGGTCCAATCATCCTTCTTTGGCCGATTGGCAAATGACTTCATTAAATATATAAAGATATAAGTGTGTAAATAAAGTGACAGAGAACAGAAATGTGCAAACTTACCTCATATTCAGCCTCTTATTTTAAAATCACAATCGGCAGAAGATGAATCGGTTGTTTATCTCTTTATTTTGCTGCCTGAAAGGGGGCGGGGCTTATTACACTCATCAACGACGCTCCCTCTGTGTTTCTTCCGACGCGTCTCATGTCCTGTCCCCGTGTGCGTCTCCTCTTCCTCTCTCTCAGCCGATCATCTGTCCTCCTCTCCAGCCGTCCTCTGAGCCTGTCCACAACCCGGCGGTCTCTTACCCTCTTCCTCCTCCTCCTCTTCCTCCTTCTCAGTTCCTGCCCATCTGTGCTAACCAACAGTACACTGTGGTACAGACCTTATGACTTTTCTCTGAGCTGCTGTTTAAATCCGTTCAGAACTAAAGAGACCGAGTCTGCGTCTCTGTTAGGATCCAGGTCTTCATGTGTTCCTGCTATGAGCTCATTACACTCTGTTCAGTCACAACTTCTCTTTAGATTTGGTGGCTCTTTAAAGAATAAAGGGGAAAATAAGAAGGTGTGTTTAAATGGAGCAGATATTTAAATAATGTATTCACTTAACCTGGTTTTTGACCTGGTTTTAGTGTCTCTGTGGCTAATTATGCCGGCGGAAAAGTTCCATTAATATTTAATTCATCACCAGATGTTAGCTCTGAATAATCCATGACTCAAAAAAATATCAACCACTACTTCTCCAACAACATGTCAGAGAGACGATGCTGATAAATACCCTGTCTCTGCAGGCCTCGGCCACATTAAAGGCACAGTTCAGCTTTATTAATGTGGGTTTATGCTCAGTTAAAATATGAGACCACAATGAACAATATACGCCAGTTTAAGTCTACGATGTCTTAAGAACATGTTCACGTCTTTATCTCACTATTAGACACACTTTAACAACAGGAAACTGACGTTTGTAAACCACTCACTCTCCCACACCAAAGCCCATAGAGATTTACCTCAGTGACACAAAGTGACCACACGAGGCAGCAGTAGACCAGCAGCTCCTGTGTCCCTGTGAGCTTAAATCACTGATTTTCACAAAGATGTGAACAAGTATCTTTGAAATCAGATGAGCGCCCCCTGGTGGTTAAACTGTTGTTAAATCCTTGCTCTGCAGCCCGACGTCCTGAACGCCCAGTTCAGTCACATGACTCTGACGCAGCATCCGCCCAGTGACGGTGGAGCCGCGGCTCAAGACGCTCGTCACTATCCCACTATGTACCACCACCACCACCACCCGACCCCCATGGTGCTGCAGGGAGCTCCGCCTCCTCCTCCTCCCCCACAGCAGGTCAACTACGTGGTGGCGGGTCCTTCGGGAGGTCACTCAGCTCTGCTTCAAGGTCAACACATCCCACTCCAGACTCAAGCCCCCTATCACCACACTTACCCCAGCTCCACCCCGGGCCCGGCTGCGTTTCCTGGCTCCGCCCTGAACCAGCCGTTACTCCAGCAGCACGCGTACATCCAGCAGCCTCTCCAGCAGGTACACACACACACACACACAGACACACACACACACACACACACACCCTCATTCATCTCTGCTGCACAAACTCACCTCAATCTCTGCTCTCCGCCCCCTTTCAGCTGTCAACATGTTACTGCTCCTCAGCTCATCATCCACACTGCTCCACCCAGCAGCAGCAGCAGCATCATCATCAGCAGCATCATCAGCAGCAGCAGCAGCATCATCATCAGCAGCAGCAGCAGCTCTACCACCGTCTGCCCGTCAACTCGCTGCCCTTTAACTGCCCTCAGAGCCAAAACCTGCCGCAGCAACAAGGTAAGAACATGGAACAATAGCAGTATAGTACTAGAGTAAGTCATAAAATCTTAAATCTTCCTCCATGTAGTTTTTATTCTTAACTTTTCAAAAAATCTCCACAAATAAAGACAAAATTATAAAACAGCAAAAATTGACAAAAAGTTGTGACGTCACCCAAACGAGATGTTACTGAAACTTCTCTGTTGTTCACAAAACTGTTACTTTGTGACCAAGAACTGTTGCAATGTTATAAATGTTATAAAAAAAAGTTACAAAATGTTGGAAAAATACTGGGGAAAAAAGACAAAATAACATTAAAAAAAACCTGAAATATGTACAAATGAACAGGATTGTGTTACCAGAGAAATTATACATGCAACAGTGTTGCAGCTCCCCCTTGTGGCATTTCAAAGTATATCACTAGGACTGTATGTTGGTGAGTTCAGCATGAAATATGAATGATTTTTTCTCACAAACATGAACCACCAGCAGCTTCCTTTATGCTCATTTGTGATAAAATGGTATGGTGTGTGTGTGTGTGTGTGTGTGTGTGTTACGCTGCTGCAGCAGCAGCTGCAGACGTCTGACTCCGTCTCTGCTGCTGAAGGACAAATATTTCTGTTTGTTTGTTTTTATGAGTTCAAACGTCTCCACGGGAGTCGTCTACTTGGTTATTCTGCGGGATTTTTTTCTCTCTTCTTCTTCACCGCAGGAGTTGAGATTGTTAGCTCCTGCACACACACACACACACACACACACACACACACACACACAGACGGAGGCGTCTCTTTAAGTGGCTGCGGCAACTGTTCTGTCATGTGAATGCTGCAAACGCCGCCTCCCTGCTGGGGACTCGGGGAATAGACGGTGGACAAATGACGCTGACCTACAAAGACAAAGGACAGCAATTATTTCTGAGGGAAAGCAGAGCAGCGAGGACTGCACAGCCTCGCCTGCCTTCTGTTTCCACCTTAATTAAAAACAATAGGTACACGAGCAGATAGCGCTGGAAACTCCCTCCCGCGGCCTCAGACCTGCTTATTCTGTACCTTCATCTTCATCTGGAGTTTATTTAATCGTTTACACGTCTTGTTCATGTCGTCAGACTCACTGATGATGGAAGAAAACTCCAAAAAATGATCTTTTCTGTCAAAGAACGAGGGCAATCAACAATGTCACCATAAATTGTGATATTTAATGATTAATTATTGGATGATGTTCAGTCATTTATCAGTATGACTTTTATTTATATGTACATGTGAAAATGAAGCTCCGTGGCTGGGATGATGTCACAGCGGTGTGCTTGCGTGTGTGCGCGTGATGTCACAGGAAGTGAGAGTGGCGGGAGGCGGGGCCGGGACGCTGTCTGAGAGGCCTCTATGAATCTCACAGTGAACCGGTCTCTTTTTCAGCCGCTCACCTGCAGCAGCAGCCGACAACACCTGTGAAGGACGACGGAGTGGGCGTGGCCCGCTGTGACCTCATTTGTGTGTGTGTGTGTGTGTGTGTGTGATATGGTGGTGGTTTCACGCCTGGTTTGTGGCTGAAGGAGAGAGAAATGTCGTCTCCTTGACAAAAGGACGTCCTCTCCTTTGTCCCTCGGATCACCACGTCTGTGTCACCGGGGGACAACGCTATTTTCAAATGTCTTTTTGTCACCTTGACATTTAAAGTGTCCGTCTCTTTGCCCCGCCCCCGAGGAATCCGCTCAGCCATTTTAGGCCACTGGGAACATGGCTGCTGTCGCCGCCGCCGCCGCTGTGACTTTGACCGTGTTTTTCTTCTTCTTTTTTTAATTAGATTGTGAAGAGGTACAGTAGAGATGTGATTGTGTGTCGGCCCTGAGCTCAGGTCTGTGTGTTCAGGTTCAGCTTCACCGCAGGAAAAATCAAATATATCGACTTTCTCATTTAGTCCCGGAGCCTCAAAGCTGCTCACATGTAACAGCGTCCTCAACCTTTCAGTCTGCCGCCCGTCTCCTCCTGTCCTCACTCGCGTCCCTTTATTCTCGCTGTTTACAACAAAGTGTCTCATAAACGTCTGAAATATCCCTTTATTTACAGCAGCAGCATCTTCATCATTTGGTCTTTGACTAAAGGAGCAGCGTGCTGTAGAATAAGAAGTTTATAAAGACTTACAGAGGCAGCAAACACAACATAAAGTCACTTTTTTTTTTTTTTTTTTTTTTTTTTTTTTTTACAGGTATACCTGGTTGCTTTATTTGTTACAAAAAACAGAAGACAGACCTGGAGAAACACCCTCCAGACATTTGATCATGAATTTCATGAAGATGAAATGTAATATCACAGTCTCTCTTCAAACCCCATTCCTTAACTCAGTGAAAAAAACAATTCTGTTTGCCCCTTTTTCTTTTTTTAACCCCATGTCCGTCCTTCCCTCCTTCCCAGTCCCACCCCATTATCCCTCGTCCCTTCAGCTTCTGACTTTACTTGGAGCCGGTGGAAAGCAGAGCAATGAGTCCAGAGGAGGCACTGATGGATAGAATGTAGTTGACGGTGGGGTTGAAGTTCCTTAGCAAGAAGAAGGAGGCGACGATGACGAGGACCAGGAAGAGTGTGTTGTTGTAAAAGATGGAGAAGGTGGTGGCCTCATAGTCAGCAACTTCATTCTTCTTCCACAGGATTCTCTCATCCTTCTCCTTGCGGGACATCTTGCGGTTGTCTGCCTCTGACAACTTCCTAGTCACCTCCTTGGAAACAGCGTCCTCACGCTTCTGAGCAACTTTATGTTTGAGAACAAACTTGACGTTCTTGTAGGCAAAGGCCACCAGGTAGGTGCTGACCAGAGTCATGACAGCGTACAGAACTGCAGACTGGACCAGGTCCATGTGCCAAATCCTCCAGAAGAGCCAGATGGGGATGGCAGAGACGATGAGCGCGTTCCCGTAAAACAAAGCGGTGGATTTGGCCGAGAGGTTTCTGCTGAAGTCCTGGAGAAGCAGGTCCTCCTCTGACTGCTGCTTGTTGCTGCCTTTGGGAGCCATGGCTGTAGAGTGACCGGTGTGTTAGCTGCTCAGGTCTGAACACAGAAGGACTGACACGTCGCTGTACGAGGAGAAAAGAGCATAAAGTCACTTTTAAAGAGATTTAATCCACCGTAGTTCTCTGCGGCACTAATCCTTACACACTGGTCCTTTAAGCATTAGCCCCAAAAATATTATTTTCTCTGCTTCTCGATGACTTTGGTCAGAAAATGGTGGGAAAAAACCCTCAAAATGAGGATTTTTGTGTTTGTTTTTTATTCCAAACTCTTGAAAAGTAAAAATGTTTCCATCCTGAATGTGAAGTTTTCAGTGTGTTTGTGTTTTCAGTGCACCAGGCCGTGATGCCAAACCCAGCGTCCAGCTACCAGACTGTAGTGGGCGTTCAGCCAACACCCAACCTCGGCCTCACTGGCAACCAGCAAAGCAATATGGGCAACCAGATGCAAGGCATGATGGTCCAGTACTCTCCCATGCAGTCCTATCAGGTATTTAAACTCAAACACAAAGCTTCTTTGCCTTCAGTGAAGTCAGAAATGTGACGTTTGTGTCGTGTGTTTGTTGTGCGTTTGTTGTGTTGTGTGCAGCAGGTTTCTGTGCCACAGCAGCCGTACCAGCAGCCGGTGTTTGTCTCCTGTCAGCCAGGACAGAGCGCCGTGGCCGTCGGCGGCATGCAGCCGTGCTACGGCCTGCTGCCCCCGAACCAGCACGCCACCATGAGGTACGAGTCTGACACTGCAGCAGCCGCTTGTTTAATGTCAAATAACACATGTTTTATTCTTTATTGACTAAATGTCGGCAGATAAATCAAGAAAATGACCTTGAGAATCGATGGAAATATCATTATTTCATACTGGAGCAGAAATCAAAGTAATTTCCCTCTGGAATCCTATTTTCTCGACATCATTTTCTACTAACTACGTGTTTGTTTGTGTGTTTTATGAGGAAACGATGAAGTCACTCACTCAGATGCACACAAATCAATACAGCACGAGGATTTTCTTCACTTGTTTTTAACTCTTGCATCAGAACACACATCAACCTGATCCTCTTAAACAAAGCAAATGCCTTTTAAATGATTTAGTCGGTACTTTAAATAAAAGCAGCAGCAGCAGCAGCAGCAGGAGGAGGAGGAGGAGGAGTTTCTTCCTCGTGGTCTCAGGAGTAAAAGCAGGTTGTGTTAGTGGGACAGTCGGTGTGGAAATGATTTATGCAGCAGCAGCTTCTCTCTCTGTCTTCTCCCCAAAGAGTCGACCGTCCACCTGCAGGCTGGTTTTTCACCAGCTGCTCTCGAGTCCCCGCGGCTTTTAGAGCTCAGAACAAGCACAGACCAGTTTGATCTGAACTGTCTGGTTTGATCTGAACTGTCTGGTTTGATCTGAACTGTCTGGTTTGATCTGAACAGTCTGGTTTGATCTGATCAGTCTGGTTTGATCTGATCAGTCTGGTTTGATCAGAACAGTCTGGTTTGATCTGATCAGTCTGGTTTTATCAGAACAGTGGTTTGATCTGATCAGTCTGGTTTTATCAGAACAGTCTGGTTTAATCTGAACAGTCTGGTTTAATCTGAACAGTCTGGTTTAATCTGAACAGTCTGGTTTGATCTGATCAGTCTGGTTTTATCTGAACTGTCTGGTTTGATCTGAACAGTCTGGTTTGATCTGAACTGTCTGGTTTGATCTGAACTGTCTGGTTTGATCTGAACTGTCTGGTTTAATCTGAACAGTCTGGTTTGATCTGAACTGTCTGGTTTAATCTGAACAGTCTGGTTTAATCTGAACAGTCTGGTTTGATCTGAACAGTCTGGTCTGGTTTGATCTGAACAGTCTGGTTTGATCTGAACAGTCTGGTTTTATCAGAACAGTCTGGTTTGATCTCAACAGTCTGGTTTGATCTCAACAGTCTGGTTTGATCTGATCAGTCTGGTTTTATCAGAACAGTCTGGTTTGATCTCAACAGTCTGGTTTGATCTCAACAGTCTGGTTTGATCTGATCAGTCTGGTTTAATCTGAACAGTCTGGTTTGATCTGAACAGTCTGGTTTTATCAGAACAGTCTGGTTTGATCTCAACAGTCTGGTTTTATCAGAACAGTCTGGTTTTATCTGAATGTTCTAGATTAAGGTTTAATCCCTGAGTTGCAGAGTCAGGATCTACAGCAGCTGCTCTTGACTCTGATCACATTAAGCGTCTGAGCTGCTGATCAATAATGATTAATGATCCTCTCAGGTCTGATCAGGTGGGGACCTGGTCTTGGAAACTTGTTTCTAAACCACACTATTTTAAATACAAATAACTTCTATTATTTCATTTCTAGTAACAGTTTTAATGCATATACTGATGTTTTTCTACCATAATAAACCTCTCTCTCTCTCTCTCTGTCGCTGTGTTTCGGTGTTTTCTGGCAGCTCTACAGTGAGTTTCCTCCCCACTCCGATGATGGAGCAGCTCCAGTTTCCTCACACGTCCACGCCCTGCGTCTCACAGCAGCACCCGGCTCAGCAGTACGCAGGTACGCCCCCTGGAGGCTGAGCATGTCCACATCATAATCATGTGGAACCTCTCTCCATGTTTATTCTCTTATCGTCTCGTGTGAATAATCCCACGTAACAAGTGATAAAGTGAAGTCAGGCAATGATCTGAAAACGACTGTAATCCACGTTTAATCCACTCTTCTCACCGCTGACCTTTACACTGCAGGGGGAGTGTTCATGACTGAGGTCAGATGAAGGTCACACTGCGTCCTGCGTCCTCGCAGCTGTCATTCTAAGGTTTTATTTCATAAATCAACAGCGGCGTCTGCTCTGTTTGATCTGCTCCATTTATGGAAAGACAAATTAATTATGTCGTCCTTTTTTTTTCACAAGGTCGCGGCTCAGACGTTAGTATTTTCTCTTTAAACCTCATCTGTTATCAGAGTTCAGGCGTCGGAAACTCATTATGTGTTTTAATTCACTGAGATGAACAGTCGGTGGCAGCAGGAACGTTGTGGTTTCACATGAACATCTTTTATCCACACGACAACTTCAAAAAACACTTCAGTTGTTTTAAGTCCCTCTGCAACTAGCAATTATTTTCATATTCAATGAATCGAGGACTCAGAAAATGTCTCTCAAACCTGCAAATGATGTTCTTTGTTATATAAGAGCAAAGAAAACAGAAAAATATTCACATTTAAGAAGAAGAACATTTGAGAAAATGTGTTAAATTAATTAAATACAATAGTTGCAGCCCTTGTGTTATTTAAGTGCTGTAGAATGAACGATCTGCAGGTTCATTTGTTGTGTCTTTGCTGCAGGATATTGTTAAAAATATTCACATTTAAGAGGAAACATAAAAAAACACTCAAACTGTTTTAAAATTTAAAATAAAATTTTAAAATCAGATTTTTAAAAAGGTTGACGATTATTTTTGTATTTAAATCAAGAATAATGTTTATATTTGCATATATAAAAACATTATTGATCCAAAAAGGGGGAAATGTTTATTATTGTTGTTACAGCAGCACAGTTTTAGGCACAGGACAACAAATTAAACCATTAAAAGAGATAAGTTTTTTATTTTAAATTAATTTAAAGTTCACATTGTACTGTGTGTGTTTGATTATGTTTCTGTACAAAAACGACAAAATAAATGTCATAAATATCATAATTAAATATAAAAAGTAAATGTGTGCAATCCATTTACGATGATTAGAAATTTATTAGAGTTTATTATAGAAATATTCCCCGGCTAGCCTTTGTTAGCGTTAGCAGTCGATAACAACACTCTACACTTTATTTTACTCACGTAAGCAGCTACGTTTAAAAAATATCACTCTACTACATGATATTCACTGTGTTTTTTACTGTGGTTATGAGTGGCAGCCATCTTAGACGTACAGAGTAGGAAATCCAGCTTGAGGGTGTGTTCCAGTTGAAATTTACGAATCGGAACATGGAAGGTCCGACTTCTGGTGTCAACTGATAAAATTTAAAGAAAAAAAACTTTAATAATAGAACGATCTCATTGTGTATCTCTTGTAATGTGTGTAGGTTTGTTGCCAGCGCCCCCTGGTGGCAGCGGCGGTGGCGGTGTGGTGATGCTGCAGATGACGGCTCCTTCCTGTCAGCAGCCTCGCGCTCCGTCCCCCTGCCAACGCAAACAGCCCGGCTACAAACACCCGGGGAACGAGCACCACCGCGGCCGGCGCCCCGCCGAACTGCAGCTACAGCCACTAACGCTGCAGCCGCCGCCGCAGGTGGACAACGCCCAGGTACAAACGCCGACTCCACTGCCAAACGCACACATTCACGGCACATTTGTTCCTCAAACGAGGAGAAAATAGTCCCAGTGTCGGGGCGTGACGCTACATTAGTGAGGCTAATGTGACGGAAACGGCGCTGATGACAGAAGCGGCGCCCCGTGTTAGTTTGTTTTTGTTTGAATGAAAGTGTTTGTGTCTCCTCCACATTCTCGCCGCTGCCTCCTCGCTCGGCGTGTTGTGTGTAGAGCAGCCTGCCCTCGTCTCCGGCGCTCACGCCCTCGCCAGGACGACCGCCCAGCGCCACAGGACTCCCATCAGGCCTTTCACCCATCCCTCTCCTGGCCCCGCCCCCTCAGCTGCGTACAGCTTTCTGCCACAGTGGACAAGGTACGACACGGCCGCCTCATCAAATTATCATACGTCACATTTTCAAGTGTTTTTAAATGTACGATATAAAAATATTATTATTATATTATAATTTTGTGTGTTTCTTTCTTCAGGTGAAACTCACTTCTCTCTCCTGGGTCAACCTCTGCATTACAAACCCAACATCAGACCTTCACTGCTGCACACTGCACACATGATGACCAAACACCAGGTCAGACACACACACACACACACACACACACCCACCCACACACTAAATAAACGTCATGTTGTGATCGTGATTCTTTTTCCTCCTCAGGGTTCATTCGGCGTTTGGCGTGGCGGTCATGGGAGGAAGGCGGGCAGGAAGTCTGTGTCCTCAGATCTCGGTGTAAGTGAAGACACCTTTTTTTTTTTTTTAAACTGTAAACCACTCACTCTCCCACACCAAAGTCCATAGAGAAAATCAGTGATTTTAGCTCGCGGGGACACAGGAGCTGCTGGTCCTCTGCTGCCTCGTGTGGTCACTTTGTGTCACTGAAGTAAATCTGAACAAAGAATTTTAAACACCAAATTTTACAAAATAAGACATTTGAACTCAACAGCTCGTGTGTGTGTGTGTGTGTGTGTGTGTGTGTGTGTGTGTGTGTGTGTGTGTGTGTGTGTGTGTGTGTGCAGAATAAACTCCAGACGTGGCAGAATGTCACCTGCAGCCTCTGAGGTGTTAGGATTTACAGAAAAGTGCTGATTATTTCAGATGTTTTTTTCCTGCTTTTATCAACAAACACACACAACACACACGCCTCCTCGACCGCAGCGATGATGTCGAGTGGAACACGAAGTCACCCCCTCATCTTTATTTGATTTCTAATTTCTTTTTAATGTAAAACCAAACTGATGGATGATTAATTAATGTTGAAACATTAAAGAAAACAGACGCTAATGAAGCTCAGCAGATGTTTTCACTGAAACCTGCTGATGGTGCAGGTGTGGGATTCCTCTCTCTCCAGCTCTGACAGTCACAGTCTCTCTCTCTCTCTCTCTCTCTCACTCTGTGTGCAGTGAGCAGTTGTGTCCTCCAGAGGGCGACAGCTGCACAGACTCCAGCCTCCTCCTGGCTCCACTCTGCAGCAGCAGCGGTGGCGGGGAATCGAACCCCCACTATCATCGTCGCCTCCGGACAGAAACATGGCCTCATCTCACTCTCCTCCTTCCAGCCTGGCCGTCCCACACACACACACACACACACACACACACACACACACCTCGCTCCACAGCGCCCCCTCTCTGCTCCACACACACACACAAAGACGAGCGGCGTGACTGGGACAGATGTGCACACGCTGCCTCAGTCTGGACTCCAGACGTCCTCTCAAAAACTGACTCTACCAATGTCCACTCTTTTTTTTTTATGACCTTCTTTTATCTTTTCAGAGGCCGACACACGGTGGCGCCACCTGCTGGCCTCTTCCCCAGTTTGCTGTTGAAGTGTTCAGAGAAGGTTTTACGGGAAGTTCTTGTCTCCACTGTGGCTCCCTTTTTTCTTTTCTTTTCTTTTTAAAAAAAAATAGTTGTTCCCGCGTTTTTAAAATCAGACGATGAAAGCGTCGGTCGTCCGTCCGATTGATCGACAAACGATCGGAAAAACAAAAATGACGTCTTTTCCCCCCGCAGCTTTAACCTCGTGACCCTCGACAACAATAAACACTGAATAATTAGACAAACTACCTGAATAATTCATACACAGTGAATGTCGCATTTGCACTGAAGTGATGATGATGAAGATGAAGAGTTTGTTGGAGTTGGACCGGGCCTGGATTGTCATTGACCTGCTCACACCTGTTTGTTGCACTCAGCCGGGTCACTTTCTTTTATATTTAATTAAAATGTTTATATGCACAAGACAAATGCAATCAAGGCTTTTTTATTTGTATTGTTATTATTATTATTATTGTTGTTGTTGTTATTTTGTGTGGAAAAAAGCCCTCCCGAGGATTTCTGTGTCTCTTTATGTTCCACTCTAATAAATGTTTTCCTCACATGTGTGGAAGGAACTTTTTGGAGCATTAAACAAATTTACAAACGTCCCTGTAGTGTCAGATTACAGCTTTGAAATCTATTCAAATCTATTTTAGATTTGGAAAAAGTAGTAACTAAATTAAGTTCTCAATTAATTCCCCAAGTTATTCTGACCATAAAATGGTGATAAATGTCAATCACTGTTTACTAAATATTAAAGACTGTCTTTTTTTGTCCAAAGATATTCATTTTACTGTCATATAAGAGCGAAGAAAGAGAATAAATTCAATTTTAAATGCTGAAAATTCACTAAAACACTCAAAACAGAATAATTGTGTAGTTGTTTAAACATATTACGTCTCGTTTAGTCCACAGACATTTTCACCTTTAGGAAACTTAAATGTCATTAAAACTGTTGATTTAAGCAAAGAAAATGGTGTAAAATGTTGATAAATGTTTGCCGAAACTCAAAAATGTATTAATGTCCTAAATTCACAACAAAGAAGCTGATTTCGGTGGAACAAACGCTTAAACTTATTGAGTCAACTATCAAAGTGGTTAGTAAGTGCTTTAGTGACCGATTAATTGATGCAGCCCTAACATTTTTATGACATAAAAACTTTGTTTTCGTGGTTTTTAGCTCGTTTTTATGACTTTTTAATAGTTGCTTCGTCACCACACGCTATGAACTGTGGGTAATTAGCGGGAAGTGAGTGCTCAAAATGGCCGCATGAGAGACGAAGACGACACTCACACACTCGATGAAGTCACAGCGGGACAGAAAATAAGTCCACACTTCGTGACCGTGGACGTTTTCAAGTCTGCATATGAGGACGAGGCCTTTGTCTGCGTGTTTTGGCTTCACACAAATGTAAAGAGCGACACCTGGTGGACAGAGGCTGGTACTACAGCAGGTGGAGCGGAGACGGTGCATAACTCCATTCAAAAAGTGAGCATTTTTACTTTTCACCTGCTTCTTTGTTAATTGGACATGAGATAAATTAATATTCACACGTGTAAAACGGTTAATTGAAACATGGCAGACTATTCGGCTCATAGATGTTTCTGATTCAAACAAAGATGAAGGCAGGAAGCTTTATTATCTATAGTCACCAAAAAAATACGATGTTTAATACTCCTCAGAATGATTGTATTGCTGTATTATCACTTTAAAATAGGAATTATTTGGTTTTCATAGCCTTCGAATAAACATTGTGGGCCGAGTTTCACTTTTTTTAAAGGAAAAAAAAAAGACAAATAACAATCTCTCTCTCTGGTCTGTGCAGGCCACCGTAGTTTCCAGATGTAACGAATTCTTTCAAACTGCGCCTCTAAGATACAATTGAAAAGGTTTTATGTTAAAATAAATCGCTCTTCTTTGCATCCTATACATATGTGAACATTCATATTTTGAAATATGTATAAATAAACTTTATAAATCCATAATGATCGCAGACTTAAGTCGTGCACGTGTAAGAAATATTACCAATATATTAAATTATAGTTCAAATCCTGATTAATTAAACTGAAATAAAGGGATGTAATTCCACCAGCCACCACAGCGTGGTGCTGTTACACCATGAAAAGCAGTTAACACAGTCATGATCTGGATTCTTTTTGCTTTAATCAATTTCTATTAATTATGGGATTAATTAAGCTTCTACTTTGATAATAACTTTTTTGTTCATGGAATAAAAATAGTATTAAAAATGTTTTATATTAATGACATAAACGCATGTGTCTGTTTATATCCTGAGCTAATAAATAACTAATTCATTTGATTATTTTTGATTTAATTTAAGATTAAATTAACTTAATCCGAACATGTTTTTATAATTATTTAACCAATATTTATTCAGGTTTTTATACATTTTTCATACATTGAAAAAGCTCTATAGCATCAAAGTGTGCGGAGATAAAAACAAAAACAAACGACTCAAATAAAGATAGTTTGTAGAAGCAGAACCAGCAGTGACCAGCAGGGGGCGGTGTGACACTTTCACCTTTATATTTCTAAAAAA
Source organism: Solea solea (assembly GCF_958295425.1). NCBI lineage: Eukaryota > Metazoa > Chordata > Actinopteri > Pleuronectiformes > Soleidae > Solea > Solea solea. The sequence continues at coordinate 1,049,846 of NC_081135.1, read as the reverse complement.
GAAATGACACTGTTTCCAGAAGCAATTATGACAGTGAGCAGCCATGTCAGGTGTGTGTGTGTGTTTGTGTGTGTGTGTGTGTGAGATGAAGATGTACTGTTTTTTTTAGAGATTATTCAAATGAGCTTCTCCTCTTCCTCGATAATTGATTCATTAAGTAAACACACACACACACACACATACTGGGTTGTTTCCATAGGAACGTAGTGGAGGAGGGTGTTGTTAGGGGGAAACTCTCAACCACACACACATACACACACACACAGTCACTCAGTCACGTCTGTCCTCAACATTCACACGTTTATTTGGACTAAGGTGTGACCACAGAGGTCAACGAGCTGTAATGGTCTCCATCACTGTTTCACACACACAATAATGAGGTCATTACATGTAGGATATGCATGTGAAAGGGACAGTTCAGGGTGTTTTCCTCTCTCTCTCTCTCTCTCTCTCGCTCAGTGAAATCATGGCTGTCAGCATGAACATGACTAAAATGATTTTTAAAAGACTCACCTGACAAAACTTACACTGCCTTAAGTCTACGACATCTTAAGAACATGTTGACGTCTTTATCTCACTGTGAGACAGACTTTACCAACAGGAAACTGAGGTTTGTAAACCACTCACTCTCCCACACCAAAGCCCACAGAGAAAACCAGTGATTTTAACATCACACACACACACACAGGAGTTGTTGATCCACTGCTGCCTCCATCACTATTATATCACATAATGTCTTATTTTGTAAAATTCAGTGTTTGAAATCCGTGAGCTAAAATCACTGCTAAAACCAGGATTTCACACTCACACCATAAAATCTATGTCAGCTTAAGTCCACGATATCTTAACGTCTTTATCTCACTGTTAGACACACTTTTCCAACAGGAAACTGAAGTTTTTCTCTCACACCTAACCCCACAGAGAAAATCAGTGATTTAAGCTCACAGGGACACAGGAGCTGCTGGTCCTCTGCTGCCTCGTGTGGTCACTTTGTGTCACTGAGTTAAGTCTAAATGAAATATTTCAAATGCTGAATTCAAACAAATAAGACATTAGAACTCAGTGATGGAGGCAGCAGTGGATCAACAACTCCTGTGTGTGTGTATGTGTGATGTTAAAATCACGGGTTTTCTCTGTGGGCTTTGGTGTGGGAGAGTGAGTGGTTTACAAACGTCAGTTTCTTGTTGTTTTCAGCCATTTTCTCTGGCTGCTTTTACCTGAACTATCCCTTCAAACATGTCATGATGATATAGAATAATTACAGTATATAAATATTTATAGATATAAGCTGCGCGCACACACTTATTTAGATGGAAAAGAAATCAATATATTTGATGTTTGAAGTTTAAAATAATGAATATTGTTAATCTAGGTGACACCTTTATTTTTTCTTCTTATAAACAATGTCATAGTTGTGTTACAGTACATAATACGTGTGTGTGTGTGTGTATATATGATTTATGAACTACATGGTCTCATATAAATCTCACCTGCCACATGAACTCATTAAAACAATCATGTTGTAGCCTTGATTTAATGTCTTACACACACACACACACACACACACAGACCTCAGGCCACTTCAGTAGATCAAACAATGACTGCTCCTCCTCCCCAGTTGCTCATAGCAACCCCAGAGCATGTTTTAAAGGGTTAATACTTTCTCTTTTTTTATTTTGACTGGTTGGTTGTACGAGGTTCTGACACAAAGCATTGATTTTGCTGGAAAAAAAAAAAAAACAGCCGTAGACAAATTCATTCACTCTCATTTAAAACATGACGGATAAACTGATTTTAGCCCCACACCAAAGCCCACAGAGAAAATCACTGATTTAAGCTCACGGGGACACAGGAGCTGCTGGTCTACTGCTGCCTCGTGTGGTCACTTTGTGTCACTAAGTTATGTCTAAATGCAGTATTACAAATGCTGAATTCACAAAAATAAGACATTTGAACTTAGTGATGGAGGCAGCAGTGGATCAACAACTCCTGTGTGTGATGTTAAAATCACTGATTTTCTCTGTGGGCTTTGGTGTGGGAGAGTGAGTTAAATAATCCTGTTATTGAATGACATCACTGTACGATCTGGGAACATTTCCAAAATTCCTTTTAGTGTTCCGAACATCTTGAGAAATCTTTTTTTCCTCTCTAATCCTATTTAATTAATTTATTTAATCACAGAGAAATGAACATTTGAATTATTCACTGTCGCCTGTGTGTGTGTGTGTGGACTGATGAGCAGCTAATCCAAGGTCACACTGTCCAAACATTACATGGGAATACACACTTTTACCAAACAGTCATGACATCATCATCATCATCATCATCATCAGAGACAAAATGTCTTCTGTATGAACAACAGAGGGAAACAAAGACACTGTCTCGTCCCCCTGTGGTTTCAAAATACACGACATTTCCCTTTAAGAAACCATTAGCTCTATATCACACACACACACACACACACACACACACACAGAGGAGATGGAGTACAGTACGTCTGTCAAGTGTCAGCGTTCATTCATTAGGTCAGGCATGGATACACACTGATGTAATGAGGCACTCACTGTGTGTGTGTGTCTGAGTGTGTGTGTGTGTTATGACAGGGTTAATGGTGTGTGAAATGGCGTCTTCATCAGCAGCATCTTTTCCAGATGAAGCTCATGAAACCACGATAATCAAATCTGTCACTTACACATCTGGGGGGCGGGGTTTATTGATTGATTGATTGATTGACTTGTGGATATTGATGCACGGATGATTGTGTTTGAATGTTTGAGTGTAAAAAGTAAACAAAGTGATCAGAGAGAGAAGAGGCTTTACACTCTGTTTACAAACAAATCTGTGACATCACTGACATGTTGACCAATCACAGAGAGGGGAGGCTCCGCCCACAACCACACGTCACAATACTTAATATATGACGTCACGGAAACATACAATATGATACAATTCAATTTGATACATAAGATACTATATGATGCGCACACACACACACACACACACTCAGGTACAGTTGATGTTCATTTCCACATAAACACGAGTGAAACACAGTTTTACAGGATCATGACGACAAAGACCTGTGACTTTTCCACTGAAGTAACCTGAGACACTTCATCTGCTGCTGGGGATAAATATAGATGAATGTGGAGCAGAGAGACAGACAGACAGACAGAGAGACAGAGAGAGAGACACAGAGAGGGAGAGAGACAGAGAGAGAGAGAGAGAGGACACGTCTGCTGTGTCCCAAATACTGAAGGTGCTGCACACACACACACACCTCATTATACACATTTAACTGTATGTTTTCATTCAAATTAATGACAGAAAAAGAAGTTTATATACACACATGGTTATACAGTGTATATAAACTCGTTAATGTCTTTATCTCGGAAACATCACAAATGTTGATTTACATGAACGTAAATGTCATTTAAATCAACTTTGGCTTTTTGCTTATTTCTTCTTATAAAACCTAAAACAACGTGACTCATTTAACACTTTCAATCAGAGAAATGTACAGTATATATTTTTTCACTTTTGCATGTTAAAGACTGACTGTGTTTATCTGGACGTAATTATGGTAATATTTGTGATAAAAATGACACGGAACAGACAGGTAGGAGCTTCTTTCTTTGTGTGGAGCAGAATGTAAATGAGGTCAGAGACAAATCAGCCAACAGCAGAGTGATGGTGTCCCTCGCTTCTCACACGACAGACGGGCCTGCACACACACACACGCACACACACACACGCACACACACGCACACACACGCACACACACGCACACACACGCACACACACAGCCTGCAGGGTGGAGCTGTCTCTCAGTGGTCACAGCGTTGCCAGATAACACTCAGACTCCAGTCACTGCTGATGCTCAACACTGTTGTCTTCTCTCTCTGGTTTTTGGAGAAATTAGCTGTGAAATAGCCTGGAGGAGGAAGAGGAGGAGGAGGAGGACTGATACTTCTGCATCCTTCATCTGTCGTCCAATACAGAGTGAAGACATGAGGGGAAGAGATGAAGATGGATAGTAGATAAAAAGATAAAGTGCTGCTTTCAAATCATAATTTACTCTCGTGATCAGCTGATTGTGTTGTCATTATTATTATGGACTTTATTAAGTCTATGATCATTTGTCCATGACATGAAACTAACATTAACATTGATGATTACTTTAACTGTGAGTTTTATATATATATCTATACATACATATATATCATATTTTATAAAATAATATAACATAACATAGTATTTTATAAATAATATAACATAACTTAGTATTTTTAAAATAATATAACAACATAGTATTTTATAAATAATATAACATAGTATTTTATAAATAATATAATATAACATAGTATTTTATAAATAATATAACATAACATAGTATTTTATAAAATAATATAACAGTATTTTATAAATAATATAACAGTATTTTATACAATAATATAACATTATTATACATGTAATCAAGTATAATATAATATAATTAGTTGTTATAACAATAATAATAGAGTGTGAGTCTGTGTTTGGTCCACAGGGGTCGCTGTGGTGCAGCTCTGTGAGTGTGTACGGCAGCAGCCTCGCTCTGTGATTGGCTGTTTCCTCGTGATTAAAGGCAGCAGACGCTCGTTTCGCCGGCTCACATCAGAGGAGGACACAGCGAGGACAGAGCGCACGAGGACGGACACGCGGACACACACACACACACACACACAGAGGGAGGGACCGTCCGTCCACGCAGAGACACGCACAGAGTGGATTAACTGGTGTTTTTATTGATTGTGAGTGGTTGATAAATGAAGGAGAGACGATCCGCTGCTGCTGCCGCCGCCGCCGCCGCTGCTGCCGCCGCCTCCTCCTCCTCTTCCTCCATGGATCCCGGGGAGAGCGTGAAGTGTAAGATCGTGGTGGTGGGAGACAGTCAGTGCGGGAAAACCGCGCTGCTTCACGTGTTCGCCAAGGACTGCTTCCCCGAGGTGAGACACGCTCACTACCGATCACCGGTCACTCATCGATAACTCATCAATACACTACATTTCCCATAATGCCCCCTGTCTCACTGCTTGTCCCCCGCAGAGCTATGTCCCCACGGTGTTTGAAAACTACACGGCCAGTTTTGAGATCGACACGCAGCGGATCGAGCTCAGTCTGTGGGACACTTCAGGTAAATCTGTCTGTCTGTCTGTCTCTGTCCTGTCATGTCTGTCCACTGTGGACACAAGAACCACACCGAGGTCACATGGACTGATGGTCTGCACTGGTTAAAGGGACAGTTCAGGTTTTCTCTCCCAAACCAAACTCCATAAAGAAAATCATAGATTTAAGCTCACAGGGACACAGGAGCTGCTGGTCCTCTGCTGCCCCGTGTGGTCACTTTGTGTCACTGAGGTGAATCTGAGCGAAGGATTTTAAATGCCGAATTTTACAAATAACACACTTGAACTTAGTGATGGAGGCAGCTGAGGATCAACAACTCCTGTGTGCTGTGATGTTCAAATCACTGATTTTCTCTATGGGCTTTGGTGTGGGAGAGAAACTTCAGTTTCCTGTTGGAAAAGTGTGTCTAACAGTGAGATAAAGACGTGAATGTGTTCTTAAGACATCACAGAGTTAAACTGATGTTGATTTCATTTGATAAATTATGTTGTAAACAGGTTAGAACCTGTTTTTGTAAACCACTCACTCTCCCACACCAAAGCCCATAGAGGAAACAGTGATTTTAGTCCTCTGCTGCCTCGTGTGGTCACTTTGTGTCACTGAGATGAATTTGAACGAAGGATTTTAAATGCCAAATTTTACAAAAGACAACAACAACTCCTGTGTGCTGTGAGGTTAAAGTGTTTCTCTATGTGTTTCTCTATGGGCTTTGGTGTGGGAGAGTGAGTGGTTTACAAACTTGAGTTTCCTGTTGGAAAAGTCTGTCTAACCGTGAGATAAAGACGTCGTAGACTTAATCTGGCATAGATTTCATGCCGAATTCTGTCCTCATAAACACAAATGGGGGGAAAAACCCTGAACTGTCCCTTTAATGACATTAATAATCCTTGAGCTGTTTTTTTTAATCAATAAACCTGGTAAATCAAGAGCGCGCTCACGCTTTCACCCTCATGGAATGTTTGGAGGATTTGACTGTGCTGCAGAGACGGGGAGGCGGAGCTAATGCTGGTGTTTGAATGTCGTCCACATCTGGAGAACATCCTCCACCATCTCTGAGAAAGTTTCAGAAAGTTTGCTTGTGCAACAACACGCTCACATTTTTATCACTCGCTGCTTTGGACTTTGGGTCCAAACCAGCTGCTGCATATGTGTGTGTGTGTGTGTGTAAACAAACCCGTTTACCATCCGTCAGTGTCTGAGCAGTGAATGGCACAGCAGTCAGGCGTGAGTGAGACGTGTGTGTGTGTGTGTGTGTGTGTGTGTGGTGGGCGGGGACAAGTGGACAGCCAGCTGTTGCTGCTCTCTGGCCTGGAATTCCTGAGTGATGTTGGAAGTTTGGAAGTTTCTCTAAATCTTCACCACAAGTTTAACACAAAAATACCTGAACTGTCCCTTTTTTAAAAGGTGACTTCAGTGTGGTTGTGTGTCAGGGACCATGACCTGCTTAAGACTGTGTGTTTGCTGCTTGATCAGACCACTCTCCCACACCAAAGCCCATACAGACAACCAGTCATTTTAGCATCACACACACAGGAGCTGTTGATCCACGTCTGCCTCCTTCACTCAATCCAAATGTCTTATTTTGCAAAAATCCAACCTTGGATTAACATCAGTGACACAAAGTGACCACACGAGGCAGCAGTAGACCAGTGAGCTAAAATCGATGATTTCCTGTACGAGGTTTGGTGTGGGAGAGTGAGTGGGTTACATACTTCAGTGTTTGCTCGTCTCTAGATGAATGTTTGATTACAAAATAAAAGCACTAGCACATAACTCTCATTTGTACGCTCAGAAACACAACAGGCAGGGAGGTCACATGTCACATTCCTCTGTGTGTGTGTGTGTGTGTGTCGTTAAGTGGAAAGTGTTAGAAATGAAAGTGAGGCAGAATGAGAATTCTGTTTTATTGCACAGTGTTGGCCTGCAGCCATCTTTCTGCTTCATGAAACAGCGAGGGTGGGGGTGGGGGTGGGGGTCCTATTAGATCAGTGGGTCTGAGGTAGAGCCAAGCGCACACACACACACACACTCTTGAATCCTAACCCCCACCCTGACACACACGGATACACCCAGTGACTGATTCAGCTCGACTAGTCCCCCACTGACCTTATCTGAGGTGTGTGTGGATATGAGCACACACACACACACACACACACACACACCTCAATTCATTGTGGTGGTCTTTGTTCCTCTTAATGAGCAGCCGTGTGTGTGTGTGTGTGTGTGTGTGGGTGGGGTCATTAAGGTAAACGGCTGCCTCCTCTTGTCCATTTGTCTCTCTGTCCGTTTGTCGTGATGCGTTTACTTCCCAGCCTCGGTGTGGGACGTGGCGGCATCGCTGAGGCCGCAGCCTTTGATGCTCCTCACCTCTGTCAGCTGTGGAGGAAGTGGTTTGTGTTTGAGGTGTTAGTCAAACAGGGCAGCAGCAGCAGTCAGCAGCAGTCAGCAGCAGCAGCAGCAGCAGCAGCAGCAGTCAGCAGCAGTCAGCAGCAGCAGCAGCAGTCAGCAGCAGCAGCAGCAGTCAGCAGCAGCAGCAGCAGCCGCCGCCGCCTCAGGCCTGCTCTCATAGTCCACACTGAAATGAGATAAATGCATGTGAGGCAGCGCCACAGCTAAAGGCTATTTTCATTAGACTGACAATTTATATTTAAATTTCACAATGACTAAAATGTTCACAACAGCCCGAGTCTAAACGTATTCTCTGGCCCGGAGTTAAATATCTGCGTTCACTCACTCGTGGTTAACTTTGCTCCTTTATGCACCAGTTTTTGATTTTGAAGCAACTGATGGTTCTTCTAAAGCGTCCTAACATCAAAACATCCACTGAAATCACTCAAAGATTATAAGCACATGCTTATGAGGTTAAAACATGCTTAAATATGTAAAAACATGCTAAAACAAACGTGCTAAAGGTCTTTTTAATGATATTTTTTAAGTTATTGAAGGACACTGAATGATAAAAGATATTAATCACATGCTAAAAGTTGTAAAGCATTTGCTCATTTGTGTTTTTCTTAATAAAATAGTGTCATTTAATGTGGTCAATATGAAGTAGTCCCAGTGCAGCAAGTCTATTATAATCATATCTCCACTCATGTCACCGTTTATACATATATATATATATATATATACACATATATACATACATATACAACATCCATATGTTGTAACATAACTTGTAATATTGTAATATTGTCTGAGGTTTAGATGTCACATGTCAGTGTGTGTGCAGCAGCAGCAGACACCTCGGTAACCACGGCAACCGCAGATGATAATGGCTCAGTTTACATCAGTGCAAGTGTGTGAGTGTTTTTATTGAGAGAGAGAGAGAGGCTGGACGAGTGTGTGCTGTTTCTACAGGTGACTGACACACACACACACACACACACACACACACACACACGCGCTCAGCTATGTGAGCTATGCAGAGCTGTTGCTCTCGGCTGCAGCTGCAGCTTCTCCTCAGGACTTCATGTCCTCGACTCAGATACAGGTTTAAAAAATAATAATAATCATAAATATATATTTAATTTTATTTTTAAAGTCAAAGTGGAAAATCTTTAACATCCCTGAGTGGAATTCCAGATATGTTTCCTTTTAGAGAGAGAGAGAGAGAGAGAGAGAGGAAGTCAGGAACCATGTGTGAATTATAATAAGTGAGAACATGTGTTCAGACGTCTGAAGAGTCTTTTCTCCTCCTCATAGAGAAAGTGTTTCTGTTTTCTTTCCTTTGATCTCAATCATCATCAAACATCATGTTTAAAGTGTTAATTGTTACATTAGAAACATTCTAAATGACAATGAAACACTTTTCTTCTTTGTGTGTGACGTAACATTTTTGTTACACAACAGTAACATTTATTAAAAAGGTCACATCAGCAATATTTGATCACGTTTTCACATGAGTGATGTGATTTTTGTACAATGTCACTTTAAAACACTTTTCTTGTTTCGGGAACAGTAAGATGTTGTTGTTTTAGTCACATTAATAATATCTTTGTGGTTCTAAGGAACATAATTTTGCTGCATGTTTCCAGTCACATGACGACATCTTTTATAAGCTATTTGATGATGTTAATGACATTAACAGTAACATTAGGAGCATGTTGGACAAAGACTTTTTTCAGGTTTCATTAAGAAAATAATCAATTATTGCAACAATCTTCAGTTGCAGCCGGAAGTTTAAATATGTTCCCGTGCAGATTGTGTTTAAAGGACAGAGAGAGGAGGACGGGGTGTGTGTGCGTCGTCTTTCCACATTTAGAGATCCTGTGGGAGAACAATGACACCAGCTAATTACACCACACTCACCGTGTGTGTGTGTGTGTGTGTGTGTGTGTGTGTGGGATTTCCTCTTATCTCACCAGCTGACAGGAAGATGACCTCAAAGCAAAGCAGGGTTTGGCCTCTGCTGTAAACGGCACACAAGAAAACAACAGTGTGGTTTTCCTCTCCTCAACATGACACACACACACACACACACACACCTTCAGGTACATTAACGACAAACGTCACACGCTGCAGCCACAGACACGTCTCTCTCTCTGTCTCTCTCTGTCTCTCTCTCCGTCTCTCTCTCTGTCTCTGGTGGTGTTGGTGGTAATAAGAATAAGAAATGCTTGTAAAAAAGCGCCGTTCACCCTTTCATTTGAAGAGTTCCACTTTCCCAGTGATTGGTTCCAGGAAAGTCAGACTTCAAACAGCGTGATGTGGTTGTGATTGATTGCCGTGAAAAGTGTCAGATTAAATTCCCGCGGGGACGGCGAGCGCCACGTTCCCGCTCGTCGCCTCGTGTGCACTGTGAGTTTCATTCTGCAGAAGATTCTCAGGGAGGGATTAGAACAGCAGCAACAATGGTGGGAAATGGCCGAGCCGTGTTTTCTCATCTGAAACCCATTTTACAGTTTGTGCTTCATAAGACTGGAAGTCTGACATGTATTATGTTTCAACCACGATGAAAACATCCAAAAATACCCTGTCACTGCAGCGTCTGCACGAGGAAAGTCACGTTTAATAGTTAGTGTTCGCATAACAACATTTCTCTTTTTACAAGCTGTAAAACATAACTAACCTGAGCAGCTGCTGAAACTATGACACTATCATCTCATGTAATTATAATTACTGTCGTAAACAACAGAAATGTTTCATTATTCAGCGAGCTAGCCACACTACAAAAGGTAGCAGTGGGGGCTGGGTACGTTGCTCCGGGGGAACCCTGACCCTTGACCTTGACCTTGAGCATGGGCCCAGAACCCTGTGTGTTTGTGTGTGTGTGAGGTTTGACCTCATGACCTTCAGAATATGACACTTATCACATGTTATTTAAAACATTCACACATCAAATCTTAAGTGAAACGAACTCGTCTGTGGCCCCCGACCCTGTGTTTGGGAACCACTGAGCTCACACGCGTGGAATATATGACGGCCCTCAAACATAGATCCGGTTCATAATGTCAAGACTGGTTGTGTATACACACACACGCACACACACACACACACACACACACGCACACGCACACAAGCACACATCAGTCAGTGTCATGCTTTGTTGTGCGAGGTCCAGGCCTGGCAGGAAGTGAAGTGTGGATTGTGTAAACGGTGTTGTCTCCCAACCAGACTGTTTAGATTAGGAACACGAGAAGCCTGCCTGTGTGTGTGTGCGTGTGTGTGTGTGTGTGTGTGACCGTGCATTCCTGACTTGCCTCTACACTGGTGTGTGTGTGTGTGTGTGTGTGTGTGTGTGTGTGTGTGTGTGTGTTAGAAACGACCTCCCGGGGGAACGTTTGGTTACCAAAAACAGAATTCTCCACATTCTTGGCAGCTGCTTGTGTGTGTGTGTGTGTGTGTGTGTGTGTGGTCAGCTCTTTGCGTCTCATGTGATCTTGACTCACCTTGACAGGAGGACGCCGCCCTCCTCTTCCTCTTCCTCCTCCTCCTTCCTGCAGTCTGGATGGGAGAAGGGCGTCTCCCTCACACATGGTCTTAATTTTTGCAGAGTCTTGCGATGTCGTCGTCGTCGTCGTCGTCGTCGTCAGCACATTTAGCTGCGTGTGTGTGCGTTTGTGTGCGTGCGCGTGTGTGTGTGTCCCCGCCTGGTTGCTATGGATTATTCCTGCCGTTGTACGAGAACAACTGTCACAAACACTTCAGACGTTCTTGATTTCTTCATAGATGTGGTTTTGGTTTTGTGGCGCTCCAGTTTTTCCCGAGTGTTCGTGTTAAAACATGAAGTCACTCGCTCTGTTTTCTGTCTGATTCATTATTTAGCACAGATTTAAGTCTTGACGACTGATTTTCACGTCTCTGTGACGACTGATTTTCACGTCTCTGTGACGACTGATTTCCACGTCTCTGTGACGACTGATTTTCACGTCTCTGTGACGACTGATTTTCACGTCTCTGTGACGACTGATTTTCACGTCTCTGTGACGACTGATTTCCACGTCTCTGTGACGACTGATTTTCACGTCTCTGTGACGACTTCTCCTGCTTCTGAAGGCTGTTGCGTTGATAATTGTCATAGTTTTATACAGGGGATCAACAAAGAAAGGCCTAGCTATTTGTTGTGTTGTAGCAGAATTGGATCATATTTATCGTCAATAATACACAAAATATCCTTCATGTAACATGTAGCAGGTATTACATATCATGTGATACAGATCATAAACAGTGTGTGTGTGTGTGTTTACAGCGTACTTTTATCACTCTTACATCCACATAAAACTCCAAATATCCAGATATTATTTATAAGGCATAAGAAATATGAATGTGATTCATATCCTTGTTTATATTGACAGTGAATGACAGTAAAACTCCACAACAGGTTTTTCCTGTTCCTTCATTCATGCTCATGTTTCCTGGAAGTGAAGCTTCTCTGTGTGTCTGTTGACAGTGAATCAGCACTGTGTGTGTGTGTGTGTGTGTGTGTGTGTGTGTGTGTGTGTGTGTGTGTGTGTGTGTGTGTAAAGATGAACTGGAAAACTGGGTTAAAAGTTCAGTTGAGTAAACTTGTGTGTGTGTGTGTGTGTGTCCTTATGTAACAATGATTTTATGATATTCTATGTTTTCTCTCCTCAGTTTAATCCCCAATTATTATTTTATTGTCCAGTGAACATGACATCATTATGGGTGTTACACACTTTGTCTTTTCTGGCTCTTCTCACAAGTGTTTTAGTGATTATTTATGTTTGAGCGTGACTGAAATACAACATAATAAATAAATCAATAATCCAACTCCAGAGATTTCAGCTCTTATCTCATCTTAACACGATTTCTGAGTTTTCGGCTTCTTAAATGTGAATATTTTCTTCTTTCTTAAATGACCCAGAAAATCTGTAAATGCTTAATTTATCGGTGTTTTTCTGTGTTTTTCAGGATCTCCGTACTATGATAACGTGAGGCCTCTGTCCTACCCCGACTCCGACGCCGTCCTCATCTGTTTCGACATCAGCCGTCCTGAAACTCTGGACAGCGTGCTGAAGAAGGTTTGCTCACTTGTTTCTTGGAAGACATTTATAGAGCTTTAAGCCTCTGTAAAGTCTGTGTGTGTGTGTGTGAGTAGCCGTGGTTAGATCTTGTGATGTGAACTCTGATAAATGACGAGCACATGTCAGCACCTGACGTGTTCTCATGACACAAGTGTCTCCTCATACTGATGTGTAAAGTCTACAAACCTCAGTAACTGTTACAGACACACTTGTGCTGAGTCACTCATCACCCACAGCCATTTGGAGCCATTTCAAACTGTGAGAAATATTCTGCCCTCAACATGACTCGGCTAAAATTTAGATTTTGGTGAAAACGGAGGCAAAATGAAGTTCCACTGAATTACCCCAAACTTGGCGGGAAGATGTTACAGACCAAGACAAACAAAAAAGTCAACAGCAGCCATGGCCTCAACTCAACAGGAGGTCGGCCATTTGGGAATATTGGCGTCCATTTTTGGCGCTTTGCTCTGATTTTACGTCTTTTAGTCGTTTGTTTTGTGGCTAAAATCAGTTTTTTGTGTGTGTCAGTAACTAAAATAAATCCACACATTCTGACTATTTTTACAATCATTTGTGTAAAAGGGTCCGTGTCATTACAGCTGTGGGCTGTGAAATGTCCGCATGACGACGTACAAACGTCATCAAAAGTCAAAACTATAAGGAAACACGTGGTTTCCCCCGGGGGCCATTTTTCCTGAGGCCCCGAAATTCCCCTGAAACTTGTTAAACATGTGCGATCATAAATCCTGGACCACACCTGAGCGTTTGTGGACATGGGGGACTTGTTTAAATATTGACTTAAATGTAACATGAAGTCTTTGACCCTTCATTTCCAACAGGGTTTTAAAACGAGTAAACCGTAATAAGTCCATGATTTGTGTTCATTTACCTGCAAATAAACACAAAGTGCCTCTAGTAACTACGGTATTTTAATCCTAAAGAGAAAATGGCTGTTTGTGTTTACCTGTACATAAACAGTTTCTTTCATTTATGGACCAAATAAATGGAAGAATTGTTGTATCTGCAGCCCTAATATTAGTCAAAACATGTGAAATATCAATAAACCCTGAGAGAAAATGGTGACCGTCACTCTGTCACTTGACCTTTCCGTACAAAGGTCAGCGCTGCCACTTCCTGACACCCCTCACATGTTGAACCCTGGAAAGGAACTCCAAATAATCCCCACGTTTCCTCCCTGACAACAATCGAAGCTCTGTGATGGATGGTATTTCTCGGGGGATTTAATCCGAGGCTCATGTGCCTCAGGACTGGCAGAGCGACCGCGCTCTGGATCAAGTTCATCCACGTCCACACAGGAAGTTTGTTTCCTAGTTTTTTAGAGCAGAACACAGGAACTCGTTTGCTGTTTCACCTCAGAGCAAACATTCATTTTATCAAACAGTTCTGTCCTGATATGACCTGTTTCCACAGGTCTTTGGTCTGAGAGTCAATAAACTCACCATATATCAGCTGGTTCTGTCTTCACTGACTCCAGGGCTTCAATAACCATTATTTTCTGGATTAATCCTGTACTCGTTTGGTCCATTAAATGTCCAAAAATGTTGAAAAATTGTTCTCAAACCCTGGAAATGATGACGTTCTCAGACCCAAATGATTCAGAATGAACACCAGAAAAATCCCTTAAAACTGATCAAGTAGGCAATTCACTTAGTAATTGATTATCTGATTTAATCGTTGCTTAAAATGAATAATATGATAGATTTTTGTGAGATTCTTGAGTGTGGAGCCTTCAGATGTTAAGATATGTGCACATTTTCCAGTTCTTATGCTTCTAATGTTCCTTGAAACGTTAATTATGTCACCAGTGATGCTGCGGTCTCATTGGTCGTTGATGGATAAAGACGACACCTGACTGACGTTGTTGTTGTTGTGTTGTGTGTGTGTGTGTGTGTGTGTGTGTGTGTGTTCACAGTGGAAAGGTGAGATCCAGGAGTTTTGTCCCAACACTAAGATGCTGTTGGTCGGCTGTAAATCTGACTTGCGCACCGACTTGAACACACTGGTGGAACTTTCTAACCACAGACAGACGCCCGTCTCGTACGACCAGGTGAGATTAAGATGTTCATGACACGTTTGTGGATTTAATCTGTGAAAAATTGCTTTAATAGACCCTGTGAAATCTGTTTTATTTACATTAAGTGCTTTTAAACCTCACCAGAGACGCCACAATACGATATCATCACAAAGTCTTTAGTCACGATACGATATTATCACTTAATCTTTAGTCACGATACGATTTTATCACAAAGTCTTTAGTCACGATACGATATTATCACGTAATCTTTAGTCACGATACGATTTTATCACGTAATCTTTAGTCACGATACGATTTTATCACAAAGTCTTTAGTCACGATACAATATTATCACGTAATCTTTAGTCACGATACGATATTATCACAAAATCTTTAGTCACGATACGATATTATCACGGAATCTTTAGTCACGATACGATATTATCACGGAATCTTTAGTCACGATACGATTTTATCACAAAGTCTTTAGTCACGATACAATATTATCACGTAATCTTTAGTCACGATACGATATTATCACAAAATCTTTAGTCACGATACGATATTATCACGGAATCTTTAGTCACGATACGATATTATCACGTAATCTTTAGTCACGATACGATTTTATCACAAAGTCTTTAGTCACGATACAATATTATCACGTAATCTTTAGTCACGATACGATATTATCACAAAATCTTTAGTCACGATACGATATTATCACGGAATCTTTAGTCACGATACGATATTATCACGGAATCTTTAGTCACGATACGATATTATCACGGAATCTTTAGTCACGATACGATATTATCACAAAATCTTTAGTCACGATACGATGTCATCACGAAATCTTTAGTCACGATACGATATCATCACGAAGTCTTTTGTCACGATACGATATTATCACGGAGTCTTTAGTCACGATACGATATTATCACAAAATCTTTAGTCACGATACGATATTATCACAGTCTTTAGTCACGATACGATATTATCACGTAATCTTTAGTCACGATACCATCACGAAGTCTTTAGTCACGATACGATATTATCACGGAGTCTTTAGTCACGATACGATATTATCCCGTAATCTTTAGTCACGATACGATATTATCACAAAGTCTTTAGTCACGATACGATATCATCACAAAGTCTTTAGTCACGATACGATATTATCACGTAATCTTTAGTCACGATACGATATTATCGCGAAATCTTTAGTCACGATACGATATTATCACAAAGTCTTTAGTCACGATACGATATTATCACAAAGTCTTTAGTCACGATACGATATTATCACAAAGTCTTTAGTCACGATACGATATTATCACGTAATCTTTAGTCACGATACGATATTATCACAGAATCTTTAGTCACGATACGATATTATCACAAAGTCTTTAATCGCGATACGATATTATCACGAAATCTTTAGTCACGATACGATATTATCACGGAATCTTTAGTCACGATACGATATCATCACGAAATCTTTAGTCACGATACGATATCATCACGAAGTCTTTAGTCACGATACGATATTATCACGGAATCTTTAGTCACGATACGATATTATCACGGAATCTTTAGTCACGATACGATATTATCACAAAGTCTTTAGTCACGATACGGTATTATCACGGAATCTTTAGTCACGATACGATATTATCACAAAGTCTTTAGTCACGATACGGTATTATCACGTAATCTTTAGTCACGATACGGTATTATCACGTAATCTTTAGTCACGATACGATATTATCACAAAGTCTTTAGTCACGATACGATATTATCACGGAATCTTTAGTCACGATACGATATTATCACGGAATCTTTAGTCACGATACGGTATTATCACAAAGTCTTTAGTCACGATACGATATTATCACGTAATCTTTAGTCACGATACGATATTATCACGGAATCTTTAGTCACGATACGGTATTATCACAAAGTCTTTAGTCACGATACGATATTATCACGGAATCTTTAGTCACGATACGATATTATCACGGAATCTTTAGTCACGATACGATATTATCACGTAATCTTTAGTCACGATACGGTATTATCACGTAATCTTTAGTCACGATACGATATTATCACAAAGTCTTTAGTCACGATACGATATTATCACGGAATCTTTAGTCACGATACGATATTATCACGGAATCTTTAGTCACGATACGGTATTATCACAAAGTCTTTAGTCACGATACGATATTATCACGTAATCTTTAGTCACGATACGATATTATCACGGAATCTTTAGTCACGATACGGTATTATCACAAAGTCTTTAGTCACGATACGATATTATCACGGAATCTTTAGTCACGATACGGTATTATCACAAAGTCTTTAGTCACGATACGATATTATCACGGAATCTTTAGTCACGATACGATATTATCACGAAATCTTTAGTCACGATACGATATTATCAATATGCAATATTTACATGTCGCGTGAATCACGCCGCCTGACGTTAAGCCACGTGTAAGAACCTTTCCTGTGGCGTTGACCCCGTGTGACCTCCTGCCTCCTCAGGGTTCCGGCATGGCCAAGCAGATCTCGGCGCCGTACATCGAGTGTTCGGCTCAGCAGTCGGAGAACAGCGTCAGAGACATTTTCCACGTGGCCACGCTGGCCTGCATCAACAAGAACCACAAAAATGTCAAGCGCAGTAAGACCACGCGCACCAACAAGAGGATCTCACACATGCCCGCACGGCCCGACTTAGCCGCCGTGGCCTCGGACCTGCGCAAGGACAAAGCCAAGAGTTGCTCTGTCATGTGACTAATCAGACTGCAGAGGAGGAGGACGACGAGGAGGAGGAGGAGGAGGATGGAGCACGGTGACGGCAGGAAACCATGGGGCGGCGCTCTTTCCTGCATGCTCAAGGCCCTGTGTTTGTGTGGAAAGGGCTTTTCTAAGCTTCACTTCATGTCCGTGTTTCTGGAATACTCCGCAAACAATAAAAACTCAACGCAAAGTAGCATCCCGACCCCCCGCCCCTTCAGAGAGGAAGCTATCTGTCACTGAACTACCTGCTCCAGGAAGTGACCCACTTCCTGTGGGAGGACGGAGCGGACAAAGCGGTCGAGGGTTTCCACGCTGAGCAGGACGGAAATGAGCAAACGGGAGTGATGTCATGAGGAGACACTTGTGTTTGTAAAGGAACTTTTTTTATTTTTTTTCTGAGTGGGAACCAAAGTCTGGGACGAGGACATTCAAAGCCTTAGGGACAAAAAACAGGAGCTGCTTTTGTTCGTGTTGAATCAAAGAGTTTGTGCTCTCTTTCAGGCTGAAACTGGAACACGTCATCGTGCTTTGAACTGATTCACTTCTGCTCCTGTAGTAACTCTCTGTCTGTCTGTCTGTGTGTGTGTGTGTGTGTGTGCACAGTGGAAACCTGACGCTGTGTGTGTGTGTGTGTGTGTGTCGGTATAATGTGAAGTCATCGGTGTGTAACTGCATCACTGTTTAATTTTCGCTGATCACACTGAGAATCTATGAACCCTGTTCATGCTCAAAAACAGTGTTTTTAAAAATGAGAAACCAGTAGAGTTAAAAAAAAAAAAAAAGAGCTGTCACTCACTTCCCCCCGGCACATTGTAACCAGTGGGTGGAAATGAAACTTGTTTTTCAGGCTCAGAAAACGTCTTCTGACTGTTAGGTCATATCTTCATTAAGACTCAGTCACATACATCACTGCAGTTCAAAGGAACATGACAAACTATTGAGAGAAAGAGTTCACATTTAATTTGCCGTAAACTACTTTCAGCAAAATGACAAACAAAACTTAAAGGTTAAATATTTCCTAAGCGCTACGATTAACAGCTGACGACAACTAATGCTGCACTTTTTCATATTAAGTGTTGGTTCATAATGGAGGAAAAAAACCTCGGTTTACGTGTTGTTTGTCGCGCTCTGGTGCTTTTGATGCTCACGATGGACATGAATGCACATTAAACAGCACAAATGTGATCTCGCCGCGCTTACATTTGGGAGCTCAAAACAAAAGAAAGCTAGCTGTTTTCAAACGTATCGCTGTTTTACTAAAAGTGTTCCACAAAGAGTAAGTGCTTCTTAATTGACGTGAAACACGTTCCACACGTTCATTTGTGTTGTTGACCTGTAAGTAAAAACGTGCTAGCGTTGCTACATTCACAGTAAAGTGTGAATCGAGTAACGCTAACACTTAGCTAGCATGTTCAGCTCCTGACGTAGCTTCATTCCTGAGAACAAAATGGCTGCCTGTTGTTAGCAGTTAGCTTGTTGTTAGCTGCTTTTGTGACTGAGTCTTAAGTCAAACTGTTTTTCCTTTCGTTAATCGTTGTTTTTTTTAATTTAAAATATGTTTTAACTTCTAGAAAAAAACATCAACGGTGCAATTACGACGCTGTTGAAATATCAAAGTTATTGATGCACTTTTTTTGAAACGTAACTTCCCCCCGTAGCTTATTCCAATGCCACGTTTGCCCCAGATGTTTTTCCTTTTCGGATTTTCTCCACGTGTCGTTGTCTCTTTGACGTGATCATGTTTTCTCTTGAATGTCGACATCGCCTTCACAATGTCTTTGCCAATGTTGTCGCCACAGTATTTATTGAATTTTATTTTTCCCTCTAGAATAAAAACGCAAATGGAAACAAAGACGAGGGCGTTTTGTTCTGTTTATTGAGACAAAAGAGAGAGAGAGGACACCTGTCCTTCACTCGGCTGTGATTGGACACAACTGAGACAGTTTTCTGTGCTGCTTCTTTCTTTCCTTGAATTCAAATGTGTAGAAAACATAAACGTTGTGTTTAACATTAATATTCTGAAGTTGAAGAGTCTAAGAGTGGAATTTGTGATCATTAAAAAAAGAAAAGAGTCTTTTATCATTGGATTAATTTCTATAAAATATGGTCGTTTTTTCCTTGATCTTCACGTATAAAGAACCCACCTGTGATCATGATGCAGGTGCGACCTATTGTTTCCTGACGAGCAGACGAAACAGTCGTGTTTCCTGCAGGCGGGAACACGACTGTGTTTTAAATCTTTTGTTTGCCTTTTCTATCAAAAGCTTTTAACGTGTGTGTGTGGAGTCAAATCTGCCAGAAACGATCAACACAGCCTGGTTTTCAGTGTTGTTGTTATTTTTCAATCTATTGTGACTCATAATGCCGGAGTTAAATGAGGGGACGTGAGCGTTCATGGACGGACAGGTGGGGAAAGAACTGTAAGTCCTCACGCACGCACGCACACGCACGCACACACACGTGTACACGCACGCACACACACACACACACACACGTACACACAGTCACTGTTTTTGTTTTCACTTTTCAAGCCCGGCGTTGAGAAAATGTCCTGAACTGTGAACCAGTTTGCTCACTTGACTCATCGTTAGGATCCAGATTTTCCACTTCACACCCGACAGGTCATTTTTGTCAACCGTATAATCATCTTAGATAACAGCCTGCATGTCTTTTTGTCCTTCAAAACAATATTCAGGCTGTGAAAGTATATGTAGTATAATATTAATTTAATAAACAGTGAGAAAACATGGGTAAACGACGTTTTCTGACTGTAAACGGAGTCGGTGTCTCTTTTACCAAAGCCCATAGAGAAAACCAGTGATTTTAACATCACACACACAGGAGTTGTTGATCCACTGCTGCCTCCATCACTAAGCTCTAATGTATTATTTTTTGAATTCTGCATTTAAAATCTTTAGTTTGAACTAACCTCAGTGACACAAAGTGTCCACACGAGGCAGCAGTAGACCAGCAGCTCCTGTGTCCCCGTGAGCTAAAATCACTGATTTTCTCTATGGACTTTGGTGTGGGAGAGTGAGTGGATTACAAACATCAGTTTTCAGTCAAAAAAACATTATCCAACAACAAGAAAAAAGCAGCGAACATTTTGAAGAGATCATAGACTTGAGCAGGAACAGATTTTTATTATTATTTTATTAGTTTTCACTGGCGTGCATGTTTTCAGTTAGAGTCACAACAGCTTAACTCTCTCTTTAAAGTTATAAAACGTGTATAAATCTCTAGACTCTAGTTATATATTGTCATATAGTTATATGACAAGTTGTACAATAGAAATACTTGAATTGAAAGAGGGCAGTGACTGTAGACACCACATTAAACGCCTTAAAAAGAGGTCAGAATTCACTGAGCACTGGAGTCCTTGAGCGTCTCGACGTCTCAGTGAAAAGCAGATTTTGGAACAAAAAGCTCTGTGTGAGTCAGACGACCTCGTCAAACACACAGTATCGCTCCAAGCAGACTGTGTCCAACAGGACGTGGCCGAGTCCCCGCGGGGCCTGCAGAGCCAGAACACTGCTTTACATCATGACTTCATCACTCACTCACTCACGCACACACACACACACACACACACGCTCACTCACTCACTCACACACACACACACACACACACACGCTCACTCACTCACTCACACACACACACACGAGTGTGTCGGGGCAGGAGAACGAGGCTGTCGGTGAAAAAATAAATGTATGAGCTGAAAAACACCTTAGCTTAGCTTAGCACAAAGAAAACTGTTAGCATGAACTCTTAGCTTACCTTAACACAAATGCTGTAAATAGAGAAACAGTGTATAGCCTTGCTCAAGTTGATTAGCTTACGTAGCGTAGAACAAAGACATGCTACACGCTCTGTTGAAACAAATGTGCGCTTTGTTTGCCTAGCTTAGCACAAGAATCAAAAACAGATGATAGCCTTGCTCAAATTGGTTAGCTTAGCTTTGCAAGAAAACTGTTAGCATGGCTTTGTCTGAACGTGTCATTTAGCATCTTAGCTTACCATAACATAAATACTGCAAACAGAGCCTTGCGTTATCAAATGTGCATTTAGCTACTTAGCTTAGCTTAATTATCTCACGGAGTGGAAACTGAGTATAGCCTTGCTCAAGTGACTTAGCTTAGCTTAGCACAAAGACTGAAAACAATCCAAGCTACTGGTGCTTTGTTGAAAGGTATATTTTGTGTGTTAGCTTAGCTTAGCACAAAGACTGACACACTAAAATCTGGCTTTGTCAAACAGACGATATGCTGCCCATGCTAGGTTTATTTTTCTTTCAAATGCAGTTTGAAAAACAACATAATCAGATAGTTTTGTCTTTCTGAGACACAGAGCCGCTCTCATGCTAATGTGTCAGAGCGTGCAGCTGTTCACTCTCTATCTCAGAGCCTCGGTAACCTTTCCTGCAGCTTTAACACGAGGTTCAGCCTAAGGTTCAGCCTGAGGTTCAGCCTGAGGTCCAGTCTGAGGTTCAGCCTGAGGTTCAGCCTGAGGTCCAGCCTGAGGTCCAGCCTGAGGTTCAGCCTGAGGTCCAGTCAGAGGTCCAGTCAGAGGTCCAGTCAGAGGTCCAGTCAGAGGTCCAGCCTGAGGTCCAGTCAGAGGTCCAGCCTGAGGTCCAGTCTGAGGTTTAGTGTGAGGTTCAGCCTGAGGTCCAGCCTGAGGTCCAGCCTGAGGTCCAGCCTGAGGTCCAGTCTGAGGTTTAGTGTGAGGTTCAGCCTGAGGTCCAGCCTGAGGTTCAGCCTGACCCACATGCTGTAAGGCGTCAGGAATCCCTGCCTCCCTGTGGGTGGACTGTTCCTGGCTCAGAGTCAGACTCTGGTCCACCCTGTCCTGCCTCATTTAAAGCAGCCATGTTGTGTAAGTATGTGAGGTGGAATGAGCTAATGCATTGATTACAGATGTGCTGCCAGTGATTTATTTCCGCTGTTCTCTCAGGATTGTGCACTTATGATTTACAGCTGTGTTTTCTTTAGGCAGCGGCAACTCCATCCTCCACTTTGGTCCTGCATGAAATATGGGACTCAACGTTGTCTGAACGTTGTCTGAACGTTGTCTGAAACACACACAAAAAACACACATACACATACACATACACACACACACACACACACACACACACAAACACACACACACACACACACACACACACACACACAAACACGCCTCAGCCCTGACATTTCTGTGAGTGACATGTGACAGGAAGCCCCTCCCATCTGCCGTGTGTGGAAAGGTTGAGCTCCATTGTCACTGGTGGCTGCTGCTGCTGCTGCTGCTGCTGCTTCTGCTGTTATTGCTGCTGCTG
Source organism: Solea solea (assembly GCF_958295425.1). Taxonomy (NCBI): domain Eukaryota; kingdom Metazoa; phylum Chordata; class Actinopteri; order Pleuronectiformes; family Soleidae; genus Solea; species Solea solea. Next base: position 1,027,030 of record NC_081135.1, on the reverse strand, counting down.
TTGATGCTGTCGCTGCTGCTGATGCTGCTGCTGCTGCTGTTGCTGCTGCTGCTGTTGCTGCTGCTGGTGCTGCTGCTGTTGCTGCTGCTGGTGCTGCTGCTGTTGCTGCTGCTGGTGCTGCTGCTCTGTCCCCACAGACTGAAATAATGTGAGATGAGTGAATCTTCTTTTGTGTGCGCCTGCCTGCAGACCATAATGTGACACAAAGACAGAGTGTGTGTGCTTGTGAATGAAGCCGGCAGACTCAGAGGTGTCCCCGTCCCCGTCCTCGTTGGACATTTTTCTCAATTCCCACAGAAATAAGTGGATCAGAGAGTTCCTTCATCACTCTGAAATCCTGAAGATCATCTCAAAGCAAGCGCTCAGTCAGGATCTGCTCCAGTCTGCAACTGAGACAAATAGTTTTAATATGAGGCCTCTCCTCACTCTGCACTGTTAAGGAGAATAGATGTGCCGGCGTGTCTGCAGAGAGGATGAAGCGAGGATGCAGCGAGGATGAAGCGAGGATGCAGAGAGGATGAAGCCAGGATGAAGCGAGGATGCAGCGAGGATGCAGAGAGGATGCAGAGAGGCTTGTTTGTCACTGTCTTTTCTCATCTTGATGATGAAGAAACAGAATTGGCTGCACGACTGATAATCTATCAAACACTTATTGCTTTTTACCAGTCGTTCACGTCTGATATGAAACTGAAGTGAAGTGGAAGTGAGCAGTGATGTGTGTGTGTGTGTGTGTGTGTGTGTGTGTGGAGCAGCTGGGACAGACCCACAGACAGGCAGTGTGCAGATCAATGGTCTAAAGCGGAGCTGCATTGTTTCCCTCGTTCGTCCTGCCTCACACAATCAGTCATGCACAGCTGGAACACAGAGACGGCCTGAAGACAAACAATGGCCGCCGAGCTGAGAGAAGAGGATGAAGAGGATGAAGAGGATGAAGAGGATGAAGAGGAGAAGAACACGCTCTCTGTGGCACGGCGCTCAGACGGCGTGGGCTTAATGACACGTCTTTAGATCCTGATGAAGTGGTGCAACATGGGGAAGAATGTGGATTAATGTGGAATGTTGCTGACACAGCGAGACTGCTGCTGTGTGTGTGTGTGTGTGTGTGTGTGTGTGTGTGTGTGTGTGAGCAACGTTTCACTCACATGTCCATCAAATACAATCATCAGCATCTTATCTCTAAATCTCCATCAGCACACAAATGACGAGCGTATTTGTGGCTTAAGTCACACACAGTCTGCGATGGTTAAAGAACATATTTCACATCTTTATCTCAGCAGGAAACCACCACTCACTCTCCCACACCAAAGTCCATAGAGAAATCAGGTCCTCTGCTGCCTCGTGTGGAGTGTGTGTGTGTGTGTGTGGGAGAGAGTGAGTGTTTTACAGACTTTATTCTCCTGTCAGAAACAGGCTGGTGAATGTTTCCCCGGTGAACGTCAGAGCGGTTTGAAATCACCAGAAAAGTTCCTGACTCATGTGGAATTGAACCACATGCTCTGGCATTTGAACTTGACATTTTTGGATCCTCAGGATCCAGATCCTCTGGTGGGTCAGCGCTGCCATATGCCCGGTCCTCATGGCGGGCTTCACTGAGACCGCTGACCTCCTGCCTGTCTTCTGTCGCTGCCATCTGCTCTGCAGCTTGGCCTTTCTGGTCAGGGGCCAACTTTCCCCTGACTCGACACATGTCTGAGCACGTTGTCATGGCGATCACATCGTGTCGCATCGCGTCGATGGTTCTCCTGTCGGCTGTTGTGCGGCTCGTTTACTCACCAGAGACGACACGTCTTCATCTCACATGTGTGATTGTTTTTAAATCAGATTTTAATGTTTAAAATGACAGAAAACTGTTTTAATGTGGTACACAAGGGTCAAAGTTTGTGTAGTCAGAACTGGTCGTGTGTGTCTAACTCTGTGACCTGAGTCTGCATTGGTCAGAAAACTAAGTCAATTAAAGACAATAACGAACGTCTGTGAGGAGAAGACGCCATTAACACTGTGTGTGTGTGTGTGTGTGTGTGTGTGAGTCCTGCTGAGTGTGTTTACGTCACCACACACACACACACACACACACACACACACACACAGACTCCCAGCTGTGGCTGATGCCCCGCCCCCCCCCACTGAGGCCTCACTGAGCCAAAGACTCTTATCAGTTGTCAGCTGCTGCTGAAATCCTGGGGTGCGTTTGTTTTACTGAGCTGTGACTCAGTTTCGACACTGTTTCTTGTGTGTTTGTGAATCACCGTGTTTTAAACGTCAGTTTAAGTCCACGATGTGTCCACGTCTGCTGGTCTCCTGCTGCCTCGTGTGGTCACTTTGTGTCACTGATGTTAATCCAAATGTGGGTTTTTAAATTTAAATTTTACAAAACAACACACTTGAGCTGAGTGATGGAGGCAGCAGTGGAACAACAGCTCCTGTGTGTGTGTGTGTGATGTTAAAGTCACTGGTTTTCTCTGTGGGCTTTGGTGTGGGAGAGTGAGTGGTTTACAAACTTCAGTTTCCTGTTGTAAAGTCTGTCTCACAGTGAGATAAAGACGTGAACGTTGAATCTTCTTGAAGTGTTTTTAAATGTTGTCTTGGTGAGGACACATCGTGGTGTTAGAAGCTGAACTCTCCCTGTAAGCGTGACTCTGTGTCAGTGGTTGATTCCAGCAGCGGCGTCTCCACAGGCCTCTGGACTGCGGGTGACTGTGTCTCAGTGGGGAGGATGAGGGGAGGAGAGCTTCCTCTGGGATCCTTCATGTGCTGATGGAGCAGCGGGTGGAGATGCTGCTTCATTAGCATAACTGTTTACAAAGTGGATCAACCTCCTGCCAAGGTCAGGCACGGACCAATCCCATCCCAGCCTCTAAATGAATTGTATCATTAACTCTATTTCCATGGCAACTTTATCCTTCTTTCATTTGAATATACTGAAGTGGCAGAAGAGATAAAGAACAAAGACGCAACTCAGCGTCACAACAGTCTCATTTATCAACTGTGAGGGAATGAAAAGAGCTCATTATTAGTACATGTAGAACAGGGATTTAAGATTCCACTGTTAAACAGTTCAACTTCAGTTTCACTCTCTCACACCAAAGCCCAGAGAGGAAATGAGTGATTTTAGCTCACGGGGACACAGCAGCTGCTGCTGCTGCCTCGTGTGGTCACTTTGTGCCACACAGAATTTTACAGAATAAGCCATTTGAACTTAGTGATGGAGGCAGCAGCAGAGCAGCAGCTCCTGTGTCCCTGTGAGCTAAAGTCACTCATCTTCTCTATGAGAGTGAGTGTTTTACAAACGTGAACATGTTGTTAAGATACTGTAGAGTCTTTACAGCCACACTTTGAAATACCTGGACTATTCCTGTTGCTTTGACATAGTATTCCATTCTGTAATCTAAGCTCTAAGAGAGAACAGTTAGAAACTGAAACTGCCAAGGTTAATCTCACACACACACACACACACACACACACACACACACACACACACACACACACACAGACACACACACACACACACAGACAGACAGACAGACAGACAGACACAGACAGACTGTGTGTTATCAGCCGTGTGCAGCCTCTTCATTGATCAGTCTTCTGCTGAGTCTCAGATTGAGGAGGATCACAGGTCAGAGAATCCACAGCTACACTGTTATTAGAAACACACACACACACACACACACACACGTGTGCATCACTGTGCTCATGAGAACAAAGAAGAGACGCTTCCTCTGCTGCATTTAAGAAGAAGAAGAAGAAATCAAGGCTCTACTGTGACAACGACACAAAAGAGTCGTCAGATTCATGAACGCTTCATATGTTTTTAGATAGAAATAAAGACGTTTGTCGCTTCAAAGGTCAGAAAGGATTCAGGATTTATTTATCAGTATTAACTCAGTCGCTGGTGTTTCTTTCACATATTTGACGCTTGTGTTGGTTTGGACACGGTGTTTGTTTGTGAAGTAGACCGCTCAGGGACCAGAATGCACCTGTGTTTTCTGGGATTTTCAATGAAATGTATCTGTAAATGATCTGGATCTGTAGTTGTTCTTTCAGTGATGTTACCTTGGTCATGTGACGTCAGCCAACGATAGAAGCCCTCATGTACATTTGTTGACATGTTGGTCTGTTGTGTGTTTAAACCGATGAGTCATGAAACTGCTCACACACTGAGGCTTTATTCATGTGTTCATTTGTCGCCTTCACTCCCTGAAACATAAATATGAACAGTTTGACACTAATGCTAATGTGACGTGAGCGTGTGATTTAAACGCTCGCTCGCGTCATAAACAACATCCTAACACAGGAATCTTGTCCCGTCGCCAGTTTCCTCTCGTCCAGATGCTCAGGGGCCAAAAGCCATTAAACGTCACCGAGGTTACGGATGAGTCCAAGTCCCTGTGAGGTGGGGACCCAAAAAACAAAAAGAATGAGAGTCAATTAAACACGTGGAAGCTCTGTCTCTGCTGTCGTTCTGCATATTTCAACCCGCTCTGGGGATTTTTCCCCACCACCATCTGGAAAATCAGGAAATCATCCAATCAAAGTTCCCAAAGGGCGTTTTTAGGACATCCTGCGCCATCTCATCAAAACAACTGAAAAACAATATGTAGGTCATTGAGTTTTAAATAGAGAAGAAAAGACGACAACGTTTTTAATATCACACACAAACTGTGTGAGATTTGTTTACACACACGATGGACTCAGGGGTTTGTGTTTACCTGCTTTAAACAGCAGGACGGACGTTCAAGGCTTCTCTTGGTCATCAGAGACGTGGAGGCTTTTATTTTGACGGGATGCAGCCAACCATGTCTTTTTACACTGATTCTGAACAAAATAACAGCATTAAATTAAAAATACTATATCTAGAACTCTTCCTGGTGAAGGACAGTTTCCTCTGGTAGCGGCTGCTCATCATATATTCTGTGTGCGCCAGAATCCAACTCCTCAGAGGAATCTCAGTGGAAACGCACCTCAGCATTATTAATAATGGATCAAAGGCAGCCGTGTAACCAGGCGCTTATCCACGCAGGCTCTCTTCATCGACCCATGTATATGAGAAGCACTGATACATGACCTGATGATATCACATCATATTCACCATCCACTCAACAGTCCACCCTGAACATTGGCCTGAATGAGGAGAGTGACATATTTATCATCATTTACTTCCTGTTTGTGGCGAATTTCACAATAATGACCTTTTTATTTCATCATATTTCATTCCGTTCAGTCTATTTTATTTTGTTTTACTGTGTTAATGCAATGACACAACTGATCTCTCTTTACAAAAGGAAATATACGCTGTGATCTTATTTATGAAGTATTTATAAGTGTTGTGATAAAGGAAGACACTCACACACACACACACACACACACACATGAGGGAGGGAAAAATCAATACATGTACTTCTTCTCTATCCTCCTGTGTCAGATTACAGTTGGAGCACATCCTGCCTGCACTTCTTTTATCTTCCAATGAAGCATATGATCAATATTTGTTCAAACATAGCATTTATAATCATTATAACGATATGCTGTTGTTTATAGTCACAATAATCTCTTTTCTTCACATGGAATTAGCATTTTTTGTGGATATAAAACATCCATGTTTAAGTAAAACATTATAATAAATGAGATAATAGTTGCATAGAAAACTTGTTGATGTTTTAAATGCCTTAAAATTAACGATCTTTGTTACCGCGTCATTTTGTCATGACTTCCTGTGCGCAGCTACTTTCAAAATGGCCGCCATGGCTAAGGTCTGTTCACTCTTTTGTTGTATTTTGTTGTTTTTTTGGTCGTATTTTGTTGTTAGCTTCATATTATAAACGTTTATGAAACAGCAACGTTATGTATTAACTGTTTTGTTATGTTTTCTATCAGCGTGGAGGTGAAAGTAGAAAGACTTCATCCTGCTGTGACTACTGCGACTTACTGCTAGCTTGCTAATGCTACTGATGCTACGTCTAGCCTGCTAATGCTACTGATGCTACGTCTAGCCTGCTACTTCTAGCACAGCTGCGTCTATACGTACGTAAGTACAAGTCTGTATTTGTTTTCATGAAGTGGTAAAAATGTAGTCCTGCTGACTGAGGTACAGATTGCTATGCTAAGTGCTAATCTGGCTTGTGTTTAATCCACAAGAGTGTGTGGAGAAAGCTGTGCTAGCTGACATCACAGCAGTGTGACACAGTGTAATCTAGCTGCTAACAAATAACAATGATGTAAATAATAAAAGATTCTATTATTATTGAGATATACACAAGATTCAGCTGTAGTTTCATAGTTGATTAATCGAGTAATTGTTCCAGAAAATGTGAAAGATATTGATCAGTATATAAAGAAAGATATACCACATTTAAGAAACATATATCAGTGCGTCTCAAACGTGGAAATGCTGATGTTCTCAAATGTCCACAAACCAAAATGATTCCGTTTCAGTCATTTCTTTGTTTTATGGAGCAAAGAAACCAGAAAATATTCACATTTAACGTTTAATTTAGTAATATTAATCATCGATCAGTCAAGTAACTGCTTCAGCCCAATTTCCGGATTATAAAACAGACATTATCACGGATAAGAGAGTCCCTCTCCCCTCTTCTTCATGGCTAACATGAAGCTAACATGGATTATTTTGTCACGGTTGCTCGACTCAGCGTCGTCTCCTACAAACTGCACGTGGAACTTAAAGACCTTTGTTGCAGCCGCTGTAATGTGTTTCTTTACACTTTGACCTTGTGTGTAATGGGTCTGTGCTGCAGTGTGTGTGTGTGTGTGTGTGTGTGTTCACTGAGATGTAAGACCCTCCCTCCTTTTCTTCTTAACCATCCTTCCCTTCCTCCTCCTGTCCTTTCCTCTCCTCGTCTCTTTGTCTCCTCTTCAAGCGCAGAGAGGAAACAGAGACACTGGGAGGAGACGTCTCTGTAATAATCACAACATAAAGTTTCCTGATTTAAATGAATCACATATTTCATCATTTTCTTGAAAATGACATTGAGAACGAGTCATTTTTCATCCTCAGACTGTGAAGAAAACGGTGTTTTATTATAGAGCAGCTTTAGTGGCACGTGTGCACGTTCTTTGTGTCGAGATAAAAGCTTGTGCACGTGTGTAAACAGATCAAAGAATATTGATCCTCTTCACACGATACACAAACACAGCTGCAGACGTTTCCATCTCATCTCTGACCTGAGGAGGTTTTCACTTTACTTTTAAAACCTTAAAAACACTGTAGTACGTACACAGTGCAAATGAGGTATCGATTAGACGTTAGATTGCAGTATAATCTCAGTGAAATGTTGTGCATGCACTGAATGGTTTGAAGACGGGAGGTTTTTGTCTTAGGTTTCAAGGGCGAGTTTGAAACTCACACTTGAAACTTTCCTCAGTTGCAGTAGATTTGTGCAGAGAGAAAGACGAAGACGTCACTTTCCTCCTACAGGAAGACGGAGAGACGACGTCAGCAGCAGCAGCAGTGTTGTCTCTCTCCGTACATTCATCTCTTTAAAATGGCGTCTCAGTAAAAGTCTGACTAATTAAAAAACGTCCTCTCGTCTCAGATGAAAACACAATTAGTCTTCAGTCGAAACGGGGGAAAATAGTTAATTGCTCTTTCGAATCCCTCAACAAACAACAAACACTGGATATAGCATCCCATAATATCCCACATGAATGTCAGGTTCAAGGGTCAAGGACTTTGTTTAATTAATGACTTTAGAAGACGACACAAACACACACTGTCGCTGTGCTGTTAATCTCACTTCTCATGTTTTCTGATCATTTGTATGTCCTTAATTTGTTGTCATAGCAACAGCTGCGTGAAACCACGTGACATGATTTTTCTACGCAACACAAACACACAAACGAGTGGCTCTTCCACGACATGGTCCCGGCGCGACTTGCCTCGAAAATGTTGAAAATCCTCCATTTCTAAACACAAAATGATTTCTTTGTTTTATGGAGCAAAGAAAGAAGATAAATATTCACATTTAAGAAGCTGAAAAATCACAGAAACTTATTTTAATTCCTTAAAAACAAGCCCTACCCTAACATTAGCAGCTCTTGCTATGCAGCGAGCCTCCACTTGGGGCAGCGTTTGTGTGCAAGAATCCATGAATTATCAGATTTAGCGACAAAGAGAACGTGTAAACATCATAAGAGATGGTGAAATAGTATTGTTTCATGTTGGATAAAAACATGCTCTCTAAGAGCAGCTCCTTCTACTGACTCTGTTTACTATAAACAGAGGGCAACGTGTGCGTGTGTGTGTGTGTGTGTGTGAGTGGGACGTCATGTTTACACAACCTGACATAAATCTATAGTGCAGGGACAAAAATGTTTCCAGGACAAATCTTGTTCAGATGTGACAGTTCTGGGTCTGCACCAGCAAACAAGACAAACAGGAATAAAGAAGAAGAATTGTTCTTCGTCTCGTCTCGTCACCTCTCTCTCTCTCTCTCTCTCTCACTCTCTCTCACTCTCTCTCTCTGTCTCTCTCTGTCGTCGTCTCTGTTTGTTGTTGAGGATTTTAGGTTTAAATGAGTCAAACTGCTGCTGCTGAGTCAGATTTCTCACATCATTCACATCAGAACCACAGAACCAGCACATGAATCCACTTTACAACAGCCAGGAAAAACACTAAACTAAGCGTTGTACCTTTAAAGCAGAGAGGCAAATGATGTGATCTCCTTGCTGCTGCACATCTGCTTTGGCTCCTTTCATTCCCTCCTCCTCACCGGGGATTTGAACAGTGTGGGCGGAAATTAGATTTAGAGAAATTAGATTTCATGAATTTTGTCTGAGTGTGTTTTCAGACTTGAATCTGAGCACAAAGTGGAGTGATATTCTTCATTTGTTGTGCTTTTATTGTGGAGATTGTTTGCTATAAACAAATAGAAAAGAAAAACATTACATTACATGACGCCACAGCACACAGGAGTTGATGATCCACTGCTGCCTCCATCACCAAGTTCAAATGTCTTATTTTAGTCAATTTGGCATTTGGAAACCTTCATTTTCATTAACCGCAGTGACACAAAGTGTCCACACGAGGCAGCAGTCCTCACAAGCTAAAATCACTGATTTTCTCTCTGGGCTTTGGTGTGGGAGAGTGAGTGGTTTACAAACGTCAGTTTCCTGTTGGAAAAGTCTGTCTCACAGTGAGATAAAGACGTGAACATGTGCTTAAGATATTGTTTCATAATATAAATATTATTTGCAATATTTTCTAATCAACCAATTCCTTAATATGAATGCATATGTTTTGTTTCTGCAGTAAAACCAGTGACTTTAGCCTTGTTTTTAAATGTAGATATATAATAAAGAACTTTATTATATATTTATCATCAGTCACAGCCTGGAGGATTTTTTTTGTCAGCACACAACAACAGTTCCTTCAATAACAACAATACGTTGACAAACAAACACACTTTCACAGTGCGATCATGAATAATTCCTTGTGTGCAGTGGACTCATTAAATTGAGAGTGAAGCGATGAAACAATCATTTAAAGGCGATTAGCCTCCCTCTTATCGACGCGCCCTCACACACACACACACACACACTGTGTGCGGTGTGATATCGTTTTCTCAGCTTCCTGAGGGGAAAACACGCCGCTGCTCATTTAACGTTCCCTGCGACGCGTTCACTCAAAGATGGTGCAAAACAAATGAAAACACGATTCCCAGTTTCATTAAATCAGCAGGAAAGCAGAGAGCCATCAGGGCACAACACAACGCTGCAGTGACTCAGACGCTGCTGACTTTTGCTCTTTATTCTTTCACTTTGAGTGACTTCCTGCTGCTCAGCTGTGGACTATAAACACGTGTGAGTGAAAGACAAAGATGACTTTATTGATCTGATTTTTGATTTTCGTCGTGGTCGTCTTGTGGTGTTTGCGATGTTTTCAAAGACGTTTGTGCTCGGCAGCGTTGGCTGAGCGTCACAGGAAGTGACAGCAGAGTGTGGAGGTCACTGTGCTCGGCGGACACACTCTGTCCCTTCACATCAACCACACTGAGCGACCTGTCAGCACTCGGCCTTTAACCACCTGCTCCAGGGTGAAACACAGCAGCGATGACAACACCTGCCCACTTCTGCCTCTGCAGCCAAACCACTTTGTTTTTGCTTTAGACACAAACTTCAAGTGATCACCCACTAAAATCTACATCAGTTTAAGTCTTTTCAAACAGGATAACTGCAGTTTGTGAACCACTCACTCTCCCACACCAAAGCCCAGAGAGAAAATCAGTGATTTAAGCTCGCGGGGACACAGGAGCTGCTGGTCTACTGCTGCCTCGTGTGGTCACTTTGTGTCACTGAGTTAAGTCTAAATTAAATATTTCAAATCCTGAATTAAAAAAATAAGACATTTGAACTTAGTGATGGAGGCAGCAGTGGATCAACAACTCCTGTGTGTGTGTGTGATGTTAAAATCCCTGATTTTCTCTATGGGCTTTGGTGTGGGAGAGTGAGTGGTTCACAAACTGCACTTTTAAACAAAGAAAACCAGATTTTAGCCCCTTAACAAATGAATCTATCAAATGAAATCAATATCATCTTAAGTACAATATCTACATCACATGTTCACGTCTTTATCTCACTGTTAGACAGACTTTTCCAACAGGAAACTGAAGTTTGTAAACCACTCACTCTCCCACACCAAAGCCCAGAGAGAAAATCAGTGATTTTAACATCACACACACACAGGAGTTGTTGATCCTCTGCTAATTTTGCCTGATAAATATGTTTTATTGTGAGTTATATATCCAAACACACAGTTTTATTTGACATTTCTGTGAAATACTGCCACAAATATGATGGAATATTGTGATAGAAATTTGCTTTTTCCCCCAAAAAATGTGACTTTTTCCCACTTGTCCGGCTCCATACTGACCTGACTGGATGCTCTGTGGCCCCAAGGTCATTTGAGTCATCATGATTTCTGTTTTAAAGTGATGATACACTTATAAAAAACATACTTTAGGCATAAACCCTCTCAAAATGTGACACCCTCGACCTTTAAAGATCTATTTTCACCTTGTATGTGCATTATTATGATGGAAATGCTCATAAAGTTGAATAAAATGACCGATGATGTTGCTGATTAGATGAGATTCACGGGGAGAGGACATGAAAAATCTCCTTCAGATGGTGTAGGTGTTGAAATAGAGAGCTGATAATGGATTTTCCTGTTAAACATGAGGTCGTGCACCTCCTGCTCAGCGGGACACGGAGCTCGTTACTGTCTCGTACAAGGTCACAACAGAGCCACGGCAAACTGCCGCTGCAGTCAATCGTATCTGTGCTGCAGCTGTGGTGAAATGTGTGTCTCCTCAGAGTGTGAGCTCAGCACAACCTCGCGTCCCTGCCTCACCGCCGCCGCCGCCGCCACAAAGGAGAGGCACTCACCGTGGCGAGGAGCGGGGAAGTGAAATCATGTTATTTGGCCATTACCTGCAGCCACAGAAGTGCTGATGGTGGAGGAGCCTCTCTATCCCATCACTACCTTGTCACAACCAATCCAGCTGCTGCTGCTGATAGCTTTCTTTCCATTTTCCTCCCCCTCTCTCTGTGAAGCCCTGCCTGCCTCGCCGATTGTTCTGGAGGAGGCCATCAGCTCTCCACAATGCCTCTGAGGAGCTCCCCACTGTCCTTGACCCCCACATATGTGTGTGTGTGTGTGTGTGTGTGTGGAGGAGAAAACCTTCCTTTAGCCTCTTAAAGGTCTGAAGAGGAAGCAGCTGGATGTGGAGGAAAAAACGCAGCGTCTTCTCCGGAGATAATTGGATTACAATTAGATTCCTCACATACTTGCACAATGACTGTCATTCACCTGCTTTACATCTACGTCTATCACACAGTGTGCGACAACTTTAAAAAGTACGTGTGTTTCAATCTCAGAAAAACAGTCTAACGGATGAATTAAAGCAGAGTTTACACATTTTAAATAAACATGAGGACAAATATCTACCCACCGACCTAACCCTTGTGTTTATATTTCATCAAAGATGTTAACTTTATGTATTTAACAGTGTTTTAAATCTTCAGCAGAATTAAAAACATCACCGTAAATTGTAAATGTGCTGGTTGTGTCTTAACAACATTTATTTATTGTTTTGTGTGTGTGTGTGTGTGTGTGTGCGCGTCCTTCAGCATCCTTTAAAACACACATTGTGGCTGCGCGGCTCCAGCTGAGAGGCTTTGTGATGCACTGTCAGAACCCATTTACCTCCTTCATCTCCATCTCCATGAGAACATGGTGGGGGGGGGGGGGGGCGGAGCCTCTGGTTCTATCTGACAGCACCTCTTACTGTGTGTTTTTACCCCATTTTTCTCTCCATTATTCCTCATCAAACCCATACGTCTGTTGTTTGTTTTGTCTTTATTTTTCTGTTTATTTATTATTCTGTTGTTTATTATTCTGAATTCTGTTGTTTATTTGTTATTCTGTTGTTTATTATTCTGAATTTTATTAATTATTCTGTTGTTTATTTATTATTCTGTTGTTTATTTATTATTCTGTTGTTTATTTGTTATTCTGTTGTTTATTATTCTGAATTTTATTAATTATTCTGTTGTTTATTTATTATTCTGTTGTTTATTTATTATTCTGTGGTTTATTTATTATTCTGTTGTTTATTTGTTATTCTGTTGTTTATTTATTATTCTGTTGTTTATTTGTTATTCTGTTGTTTATTTATTATTCTGTTGTTTATATTATTATTATATTATATTATCTTATCTCATGAGGTCAGAGTTTCTTTAAATGGTGCAGTGATTGGTTAATATGTTCATTTTTCATTTCTAAATTGTTCCATTTATCCGTCACACGATTATTTTCCTTGCATTGTGTCAACATTACCTGCACAGCAGCTGCGATTGCCGTTGCCTAGTGACAGGCGCGTTCCATTTGTTGTTGGAACTCGGAGATTCTGAGGCGACCCCGACACGAGATCACAGACACAAACGCTGCTACTTTCATCGTTTTACCGTAGATGGTATTTGTTTCACAGGGAATTAGACGTAAATGTGGCGTTGCCATCGACGACTGACTACGTTTGCGACTTCTCGACTTTCTCTCATCTTTTTTATGTTCTGTACTTTCTTTAAAAGTCCCTGTTTGGACCAAGTCTCACAAATCCTGCTGCTGCAGAGACGCCAGGCTCATCAGACTCCTGCAGACACATTTGCTCATCAGCTTTATTATTATTATTATTATTATTATTAATAATAATATTATTATTATTATCATCTCCACAGCCACGGTGAGATTATTCCTGTGTCTTCAGCGCCTGCGTCTCCTCTCCTTGTTCCTCAGGGGAATCTTCCACTGAGTTTGTGCTGCTGCTGCTGAAGATGCAGGCTCACGGTGAGGATGAGGAGGAGGAGGAGATATATCTACTGGCTAACATGCAGAGTGAGGTCAGATTAAAGCAGGTATATAGGCCTATTGATCGGAGGATTGACAGCTGTGAGGAGGTCATTGATTTGGCCGCACAGAGACAACTTTTGACCTCGGAGTGTTCGAGGTGAATCGACGTCTTTAATCCAGACGGAAGAGAACGAAGTCCAGTTTTGTCTTGTTATTCTTAAAATTTTAAGAAAGATAATCTGCCAATGTGGTCAATTCAGACTGTAGAAACTGGACAGAAATGGCCAGAAGTAAGAGTTACACCGTAGAATTTCAAGTTTTACCTTGTTACTGCTAATTAAAGCTTTAAATAAGATGGAATATCTGATTTGGGCAAAATCAAACATATTTTTCTGATATTAGATTCTTTTCAGACACAAAATAAGAGCAATGTCCCAGAAACAAGACTAATTTCACTTTCTTAAAAATCTGTAAATGCGGTTTTTGTAGTGCACTGAATGATTTTACCTTGTTTTGATGATGTTTCTGAGCCACATCTCACTGAGGACACTCAGACAACCGGGGTTTGTAGAAAATGTAAATACCAACACTGTACATTTCTTTATTTTATGTCTTACGACGTTTCCGCTTTGAGGCAGAAAAAGCATTTTACAGGAAGGACACCACTGACTGACCAGGTTCACCTCACACTGCATCACCCCGCCCCAGGCTCCTCCCTCCCCCACCCCCCACCTGCTGCTGCCGCTTCCCGCCACCACAAACTGCTGCAGGGAATTCAAACGCTCACTGACGGTAACGTGAGTGGATCACACGTTTCTCCCACAAATTAGGTCAGCGGTGGTCGGATCATTGCTCCCGTGTGAGTGAGAGAGAGGTCAGTGCTCTCACCTTTTCTGCCTGTGACACACACACACACACACGCAGTAAAGTAGCAGAACAACGTGGTCACACCTGAGCAGCAGCAGCAGCAGCAGCAGCAGCAGCAGCAGCAGCAGCAGCAGCAGCAGCAGCAGCAGCAGCGCCGGCGTGTAAACACACAGAAGCTGCTCGTTATGGTTTATAGAGGGGGGGGGTTCATTAGGAGAGCAGAGGGACGTGCGCTCACTCTGACATGTCACAAGGGTTTTATTAGCGATGCTGCACAGCAAAGGTTACCATGTGATGTGTCTCATGTGGTTTGTACAGTAAACGTTGTGAAGCTTCTGCAGCAGCAGAACTCCTGTCGGCTGCAGTCAGGGCTTTGATTTCAGATCATTTCTCTTTCAGCCTCGGTGAAGAATTTACGGCCACCTGATGACCTCATGACCGGCAGGAAGTGGAGGCTGCAGGAGGCGGGTGACACAAAGTGACCACACGAGGCCGCAGCAGACCAGCAGCTCCTGTGTCCCCGCCAGCTAAAATCACTGGTTTTCTCTGTGGGAGAGTGAGTGATTTACAAACTTGAGTTTCCTGTTAGAAAAACACATTGTGACAGTGAGATAAAGACGTGAACATCGTAGACTCAAATTTCTGTGGATTTTGTGTCCCTGGTGGCGTGGCATGTTGTGTATGTGTGTCATGTTGTGTGACTGTCAGTGCTCCACTGTAGCCTGAGACCGTGTCCCTCAGTGGTGCAGTATCATGCTGGTGTGAATAATCCAAGCATGAAGAGTTAAATCAGCCCCGCGGTGCCTGATGTGTGATGAACTCCTCCAGCTGTCCGCTAACATTAACCGGCCCCTCCTCTTTAATGACGGCCGGCAGCTTTCCTGAGGCCCCTTCACACGGTTAATTGTTTCAGCAGCGACCTGGTTGGTGTGTTGTCGCAGATATGTTTCAGTCTGGAGTTTGACCTTTGCACGCTAATGAAGGATTGACCGCGGGCAGCTCATGCTTTCGCTCCGTCTCCTGTGTGACGTGTACGCCGAGGTGCGGGTAACGTCATCGGAGCGTGGGATGAAGGTCGCTCGAGCTGAACGGAACACATGAGTACACACACGGGCGCCGCGTGGCGCGCCGCTCCTCCTCTTCCTCGTCGTTTGTGAATGGTTGAAGAGTCGTTTGGTTCTCGGGGCAGCGTTGTCCGCTGAGATCAGCCGACACGTTAGCTGTGGGCTGTGAGTGTGAGGAGCCGTTCTGCTCCATCAAACTGGGTTAGAGTCACACGGGCGTCGCCTCCCGCGCTGCGATGATGGCCGCTGACGTCCTCCGTCTGACGGCGACCATCATCATCATCATCTGCTGATGTTGTTGTGAATGGAAGCTGTTAGCAGAGCATTATCACAGTGTGATCCACGCAGTCGTCACAGTGCTGCGTTCTCGTGGCCTGCACGGGCCTCCAACCTGGGCCTGAGTCCGGCCCTGGCAATAGGGGGTGGAGCCTGAGCCCGGTCCTGGCAATAGGGGGTGGAGCCTGAGCCCGGACCTGGCAATAGCGGGTGGAGCTTGAGCCCGGCCCTGGCAATAGGGGGTGGAGCCTGAGCCCGGCCCGACATGTTTTAATAGGACAGCGCTACAACCAATCAGAGCAACAACGAACATAGTCAGAGCGGAAAAGGATCCAAGGCCAAGTGTTGCGTGTAGAGTGTGTTTGATGGAGAGATTCCTGTAAGCTAACAAATGTTACGGTAATGGAGCCCAGCAAAGAATACGAGAATTGTTTGTACATTCAGAAAACATCTTCAGAAACAGAAGAAACCCTAAAGTATTACCAAGAGATTACAGCATGTGGAGTGACACTGGTAGAGACGACAGGTTTATCTTCAGATAAACAAAGACACGCAGGACCTGCCACAAAAAAAGAGTTAATATTAAAACGCAGCATCACTGCAAATGAACTTTGCTGCCGCTATGGTGCGTCTAGATTTTCTCAGCTAGTCACAGACATTAAAGAAGGTTAATTCTATTCTTTATATTTTTGTTTAAAGGATTAAGTGAAATAGGCTATGAATTCTTTCTTTATTTTATTACTTAATGAATGAATGAACCTGATAGTCTAGACGGATTTCAGAAAAAAGGCCTTTTATAAGAAGTAAGGAGCATTTATGGGTACAAGTCGGGAACCGGCCTACCTTACATATTTCAAGGGTGCTGAGTCCAAAAAAAACGGTACCCGGGTGAAATTTTGAGGTTTTGACCTTCTAATTTGCATATTAAAATGGCCGCCAAATTGCCCATCTTGCACAGTTATTGGACCATTTCCTCCTAGTTTTTTTTGTAAGTAGGCAATCAAGATGAGGAAATTAAGTTTCTAGATCGATAGTCAAGGGTCAAACAAGGATATAGTGGAGGCTCAGTGCCTTTTTTATGTATATATATATGCAAAATACCAACTTTTAAGGTGAAATTAAGCATTATTTGTGTCATTTTTTAAGGCCGACATAAATATTAAATAAAAGTTACTCTGAAATTTTCCCTGTTGATATGACATATGATGTACACCATATTATATGATAACAAAGAAAAAAATCCATTGCAAGTTGTCTGAGATTTCATGTTTTTTTTTTTTTTTGCAAATTAAGCATTTGTTCTCTAAATTCTAAGACGGGAAAAACCCAGGTGAATAGGGAAAAATATTCAAAAAGAGACCACCATGAAACGTACCAAGTTGAATATTTAGATCAGTACATAGCATGGTCAGTCCCATCGCTGAGGACCCTTTGCCTGAGGTGAATTAACAGCAAAGAGGATCGTAACAGTTTCACACGCTTTGGTAAGTTTCCTGCTTTTTGATTTTTTTAGACAAAAAATGTCAATATTCCTTAGTTATTGATTGAGCTTGTTAACCCTATTTATCCAAAATGATACTTTTTCAACCATAGTGGGTCAAAATTGTGTATTTCAATGATATTGAGATGGCTAGCAACTGGGAGAAAACTAGCTAACAGTTAGCTAACAGTTTTGGAGGGGAAAAAAACAGCGAGCTAGTTTTTTTTTCTTCCAGTTGTGCCCTAAAGATGACCACCTCTGTTGATACAAGTTTATTTCTTATAATTCCAACCCAAACATAGCCCTGTGGCAGCATAAATCCCCCTACTTTCTAGCTAGCTAGCTAGCTAACAAGCTATCATAGGGCAATGGATGCTGGGGAGTGACTGCTGTGACAGGGCTAGATTTGGGGGGAGGAATTATCAAAAATACATGTGTCAACAGAGGTGGTATATCCTCAAAGGGCCATACCATCAAGGGTGCTACCAGGACACGACGCACAAAAGCAGCTCAACCAATCAGACGACTTGTTGAGGGTCGTGATGTGCCTCTTCCAAAAAACTGGACCAATTTCCTGTCCCTCCCTGACAACAAAGCTGATCTTGCCAATCTACTCTCTGAAGAACTATGTGCTCAGGCACCGGATGATAAAGAGATAGTAGTTGCTGGTGGGTTCAGAGACGAAGAGACGGAGGTTAGGTCATCAAAAGCAACAACCAACCTGACTCATCTGAGAGCCACACACGAAGAGGCAGATACCCGATTGGTATTACATGCAGTGCACTGCCAGTCAGACACAGTAGTCGTGTCATCTAGAGACACTGATGTACTTGTGATTCTCGTTTCCCATTTCCCACACGTAGCATGTAAAAAACTCTGGCTGTTGTCTGGTACCACAAGGAAGCCACAATATATACCAATTGATGCTGTTTTTAACAAACTGCCAAAGGATTCAGCACCAAGCCTTGTAGCATTTCATGCACTAACTGGTTGTGATACCACATCATACATTGCAAGTCACACCAAAAGTACATCATGGAAAGTCTGGAAAATGCACCATCAATTGCTCAGCAACCTCGGAATTGGTGATCTCACGGAGGAGACTCAAAGATCTTCAGAGGCTTTTGTCTGCAGAATATATGATGTGCATAAAACAGACTCTGTTGATGCAGCAAGGCATATACTTTTCTCCAGGACAGGTAAACCAGAAGCAATGCCGCCTACAAGCGATGCGCTCCACTTCCATCTGCTGAGAGTACACTACCAGGCAATGGTTTGGAGAAATGCTCACTATGCCACACCTGAGCTTCCTTCACCCTTGGACATGGGATGGAAAGATGGTGATTCAGGACTACAGCCCATTCTTATGTCACAGAACCCAATACCTGAAAGTTGCCTGGAAATGATCAGGTGTGCCTGTAAAAAACAATGCACAACACGCCAGTGCAAATGCCGAAAATCGGGGCTGTTATGCACTGCAATGTGTACATGTCAGAGTGATGACCAATGTCCTTGTTTAAATGTGGAGTTGTAGTCCTCAAGCATACCAAGGCAATGGGTAACCAAAGAACTTGGAAAAGGACTGCAGAAAGAAATACTAATCAAAATGAAATTCCAAAGACAAATGGCACACAAGCAAACTAGAAAGGTATAAAAACAATTTACCAAAACAAGTGACCTATGGAACTTACAGAAGAAGACAGATGAAAGCAAAGCAATTCAGCTAGAAACATGAAAGAAAATATACAGAAACAAGATGTGATCTGTAGAACTGTTCAAGGGAAGTTTCATGTTTTTTTTTTCCCTATTCACTTGGGTTTTTCGATGTTTGAATTAAGAGCATTATGCTTTGTTTGCATAAAAAAATGAATTCTCAGACAACTTGCAATGGTGTTTTTCTTAGTTATTATGTAATATGGAATACATCACATATCATATATACACTGGGAACATTTAAGAGTGATATTGACTGAATATTTATGTCGGCCTTAAAAAATGACACAAATAATGCTTAATTTCACCTTAAAAGTTGGTATTTTGCATATATATATACATAAAAAAGGCACTGAGCCTCCACTATATCCTTGCTCTGACCCCAGACTATAGATCTAGACACTTAATTCATCATCTTTGATTGCCTACTTACAAAAAAACTTGGGGAAAATGGTCCAACGACTGAGCAAGATAGGCAGTTTGGCGGTCATTTTGATATGCAAATTAGAAGGTCAAAAACTCAAAATTTCGCTCGGGTACCGTTTTTTTTGGACTCAGCACCCTTGAAATATGTAAAGTAGGCCGGTTCCCAACTTGTACCCATAAATGCTCCTTACATTCACCTTTTGGGTACATCCCGTCTAGTCTATGATCTGGACACGTTTAATGCTGTGAGTAGGTACATTTAGTTTCCTGTCAATCATAAGTTTCTTTAGAAAATTCTTTGATGCATTTTTTGGAGTTGCTGAACTGATTATTATGTTGTTGAGTTTTTTGTGCTAAACCAAATTCCACAATGTTAACTAGCAGGTTTTTCTGACCGTTACCATGACGATGATGGTTGGATCATGAGCCATGAGGTTGTTGTGTTTTAGTATTTACCATTTAAAAAAAAATATATATATGAGAGAAATAGGAATACATACATAATAAACAATGTTATTCTGTTTATTTTGAGAATAAATGAAGATTTTTCGAAATTAACCTAATATATCATAGTTTAATATAAATAATGATCGATGTAGAAAACACTATTTGTTTATGAAGTGTCACCATTTGAGTTGCCACTTTTCATTGTGTGTGTGTGTGTGTGTGTGTGCGACTGTGACATATGCAGGGGGGTATTTTTACACTTTGCTCTGTGCAACTATAATCCAAACAGACAGTGCTGTGAGACACTGGCAAGGTTTTACGTGCCTTCACAAATGTCACCCTGCTTTGCCTCTGGTCCCTGACACACACACACACACGCTCTGCAGATGCACATGCAGGCTTAAGTTTTAATTACATAAACATTTGTTTCAGGGTCGGCTCATCCAGGAGCAGAAGTATTTGCATTGTTCTGAGTTAAATGTCACGACTGAACCAGTTGTTAAAAATATATGCAAAAGATAAGAAAGACGATATTTTCAAGTCTATATCATATTTTAATGATCTGTTGTTTTTTTTTGCTTTATCTCACTGTTTTTCTAACATTTCTAACAGGAAACTGAAATTTGTAAAATACTCACTCTCCCACACCAAACCCTATAGAGAAAATCAGTGATCAGTTATTTTAACATAAGCACACAGGAGTTGTTGATCCGCTGCTACCTCCATCACTGAGTTCAAATATTATTATATTATTATTTTGTAAAATTCGGCATTTGAAAACCTAAGTTCAGATTTACCTCAGTGACACAAAGTGACCACACGAGGCAGCAGTTGACCAGCGGCTCCTGTGTCCCTGCGAGCTAAAATCACTGATTTTCTCTATGGGCTTTGGTGTGGGAGAGTGAGTGGTTAACAAAAGTGCGTCTAACAGTGAGATAAAGACGAGAAGTTGTTCTAAAGACATCATAGACGTAGAATGACACGGACTTTCCTCTGTGAGCATGTGACTGTCCCCACTAACAGCCTTGTTTTTCACACACAGAGCAGAGGGAGCCTGCCTTTGTGTCACTACCTTATACAACCACACAGACATTTCAAATATGTAGTTTCCATTCAGTGTCTCAATGCTGTGGATTCCAGTTGCGCTGCAGAGGTGCTGCTTTTGGTTTTGGTCTGACCAATGAAATGGAATGAGGTCGACTACACAGACTCATTTTGGGGGTTTAGAGACTTGAGCTCAGAAAAATGCGTGTGACGTTTGGCTGAAGAGCTAAAACATCTCTGCTACAGTTTTCCACATTTTTCCGGGAGGCTCAGAAATAGACGTGCAATCATCATTTTTATTTATAGCTGCTGCATCAGTCCTCTCTGTCGGGACTATCACATAGAAAGAACGCTGTCGGAGGAGCTCGCCGGGGATTTAATGCATTCATGACATGTAAAGATATGTAAAATGACATAAATGATCACATGTCGGAGCGCGGTAATTATCGTCCTCATAATAACTACTTTCCTGAATTTTAATGGATCCTTTGGTGCGTGACAATTTTCAGGTGTTTGTTTGTGAACAAAGAAACAGCGTGATGAGGGCGCAGCTCTGCAGTGCAGGACACTGTTTTTCAGTTTGCCTTTAACAGCCACTGGAGGAGCGTCGGTTGGTGCTGCTGCTGCTGCTGCTGCACCCTGAGGCCTTCTATACATAATTATATACACACACACACACACACACACACACACTGCCGCCTCATTAGTGACTGCAGCCTGAGGCTTACAACAGGGAAAAGGCCTAATTGCACAGTTCAGCAGCGCTGACAGTCCTCGCAGCATTTTTTTTACCAGACTCCAGGATCAGGTAGCGACACTTCCTGCCACTTCCTGCCACCACTGTTTCAAATGGCGTATTTCCACCGGCTCGGTTCACCTCGGCACGGCACGGTTAGGTTGCATCTCCACTACAAAAACAGTACCTACTTAACACGGGCGGAGGTACTGACACATAATTAGTGCTGTGGCTTTATCTCACTGTGAGACACTTTTCCAACAGGAAGTTTGTAAACCACTCACTCTCACACACCAAAGTCCATGGAGAAAATGAGTGATTTTAGCTCACGGGGACACAGGAGCTGCTGGTCTACTGCTGCCTCGTGTGGTCACTTTGTGTCACTGAGGTAAATCCCAGCAAAGGATTTCAAATGCAGAATTTTACAAAATAAGACTTTGGAATGTACTGATGGAGGCAGCAGTGGATCAACAACTCCTGTGTGTGCTGTGATGTTTAAAATCACTGATTTTCTCTATGAGGTCTGGTGTGGGTGAGTGAGTGGTTCACACACTTTTCACTTTCCTGTTGGAAAAGTCTGTGTAACAGTGAGATAAAGACGTGAACATGTTCTTTATTCAGTGACTAAAATATTTGTTTTGATTATGTCTCAGTAACTCATACAACAGCACTTAAAAACACGACTATCCCTTTAAAAGTGTTTGAGTGGATTTGATAAATACTGATAGAGTAAATGAAGTGATTTGTGGATGAAAAGTAAATTTTACATTAGTTGTAAAGATGTATTTTCTTTATAAATGACACACAGGGATGAGAGTGCACTCTTGTGAGATTGTGATCTTCTGCCATCTTGTGGAAAAACAGAGAAACACAGCCTCTAACATGTATCCTGTGTCTCTTATGTGATATTATTTATATTTAGATCAATTTAAAACTAAAAGTAGAACCTAATGGACGATTGGAAAGTTCTTTGAGTTGCCTTATTCCAAACGTCATATATAATCTAAATGTACGTTTCGCGAATCATTCAAGGGTGATTTGTCTCTCGTCGCTTCCCGTAGGTTTGTTGTTGTTGGAGGAGCAGCTTGTACGTGCGGGCTGACAGGTCTGTACACCATGTACTTTCACTCGTTATCAGCACGGTTAAAGTGGTTTATTGACGCAGAACATAGCGTTAATGTTGGCTTTATTCATGTTTTTAGTCGTGTTTGAGAAGGTGAAGTCACAGTCGGAAGATGGCAACATGAAAGGAGAAAGTGTTCCATCAGCTGACCGGAGCTAGGCCTATCAGCAGCAGCTAGTTAGCTTAGCTTAGCTGAAGGGCTAGTTGGTGTTAAACCAGTGACGTTTCTGTTGTTTCTAAAACAAACAAATATATTTACTGTCAACGAAGAAGGTGTTTAGTATAAATGAGCGCTGCTCCGTGAAAGACACACGCTAATGTTGCACCATGAGCTAACAGCAGCTAACTGGGCTAAAGGTTAGCTGCAGTTTGGTGATGTAACTTCAGTGTCAACACATGTTTTTGTTGTTTTTACTCCCGCAGATCAATCAGTCAAAGCACGAGGAGAGTGAACACACACACACGCAACACACACACCATGTCCACCGGCGTAAGTAGCACAGCATCGTTTCCTGTGATTTATCAAAATAAAAGTACACATTTAAAAGCATCACAAGGAAGAAATAAATACTAAATCTTAATATTTTTTAATAAAACAACCAGGCTTTTTACCTGAGATTTATTATTTATTTGTAGTCTGTGGTTTAATTTTATTCAACCCTTTAATATCCTTTTAAATACCTAAATGAATGAGGTAAAATGTTACTTATTTTAAGTACTGATTTACTTATCTATGTCATTACATTTTACCTGTTACTCTTTGTGTGTAATATTTCTATTTAGATCACTTTCTTTCCTCACGCCTTCACTTCTCCATTGTTGTTTTTAATACTTAGCTTTAATAATAGCTTTCTTTAATTGTTTTTTTTATCTCGTGAAGCGCTTTGTTGTATTATCTTGTATGAAAAGTGCTAAAAAAAACACAACTTGACTATGAATTCGTTTTAAATAGTTATAAGAAAAGCATGTAAATTGATTAAAGCTGTAAATGATGTGACATAGTTAAAGTGCTGCATTCTGATGATGTTAAAAGAGCAGTTTTGAACTGTGAAAATAAATCTACACATTTTGGTCCAAATAAGAAGAAAGAAAATATCAGCACACAGTGAAGCCTTTTGTGTAGTTGTAAAGTATTTATATTGGAGTTTATTGTAGTGAGGGAGTACTGCGTCAGTGTCTTGTCTTTGACGGTCGTCCTCTCTGTCTCTCTGCAGGTGCTGTGTGGATGCAGCAGGGTGGTTCTGTCTCAGACCGCGGGTCGTCAAGCGTTAGCTGCTCTCAGAGTCGGAAGAACCAGAACCTTTTCTGCTGCTAGTTCAGATGAACCGTACGTTACTGTATCACACACAGACTCAGGTGAGTGAGTCGTCTCTCAGCAAGAAGCTTCCAGCCTCTCTGGTTCTGTGTCGCGTCTCTGTATAAAACAGACGGCGTGTTCTATCTCATTCTCCAGGACCCAGAACCGTGTGGCCCGATGAGAACATGGGGCCGTTCGGTCCTCAGGACAGGCGCTTCCAGTTACCTGGCAACGTTGGCTTTGACTGTCACCTGGACGGCACGGCCGACCAGAAGAAGTTTCCGATCCACAGAACGGTTCCGGACGTGCTGACCGCGCCGAGCAGCGCAGAGAGACACCAGTTCGTTCTGGCCCAGTTTGTCAACGAGTTCCATGTAAGTGTTGACAAATATGTAACTTTTCTGCCTTTTAAAATGTCTAAAAACAATCCGATTTATGTCTTAAATCATCCAAAATGTCTCCAACACATTTTAAATCCGCAGGAATCTGTATTTTTGTTCCAACTTAATGTATCGCTAAAGAAAAACTGTGCGACTTTGGTGTGTTTTTGTTGACTTAAATGATCATTTGTGTGTGTTTGTGTTTGTCAGGGGAAACTGGGTCCCATGTCGATGAGAGTCAACAAAGCAGAGCAGTATTTTCATCAAACAGACACCGACTGTTCCATAAACTCCTGTCCTGAGCTGCTGAGGAAAGGTGTGTGTTTGTGTGTGTCTGTGTCCAGGTATTACTAATGTTGTGGGGACCTAAACCTGTTTACCCAGTCACATTATGGGGACTTGTCTTCCGTGTGTGTGTGTGTGTGTGTGTGTGTGTCAGGCGTTTACCCCTCAAAATGGTCCATATTTAAGAATTTTAATTTTATTAATTAGGGAAATTATTCCTCTGCATTTGACCCATCCTAGAATTAGGAGCAGTGGGCTGCCACACTGAGTAGCGCCCGGGGAGCAATGGGGGTTGGGTACCTTGCTCAGGGGTACCCCAGCCCTTTTGGCCGGGTGGGGATTTGAACCGGCGACCCTCCAGTTAAGGTTAATGAACAGTGTGTCTTCTTTTTTTAGATCTAGAGCTACTGTTCCCCTCAGCAACTGCCACCTCCATCACAGTTGTCACGGTGACGCAGAGGAGTCGTCACTGTGAGGAGGAGAAGGAGGCGGAGTCAGAGCAGGGCACAGAACAGCTGCTAAACAAAGTCAGTCCTGTCATGTTTCATTCATCTATTTATAAAGTATTTTTATAAACGTTTTATGATGTTTATTTTGTGCGTGTGTCTCACTTCAGTTTGTAAACGGAGCAAAGGAAATGTGTTTCGCTCTGTGGACGGCGGGTTACTGGGCCGACTTCATCCACCCGACGACAGGAGCAGCGGTGAGTCACACTAGACATATTTATGATCTTGAATACACACTAAATCTCTTAAATATTGATTAAAAAATACATGGAATCAACCAAATTCTGTTCAAAAAGTAACCATTTCTGTTGAAGCAGAATTTGGCCATATTTATACTCACTTTCACACATAAATATCCTATATGTTTAAAAAGCCAAAGAAATAAAGAAGGTATTACATGAAACAGTAGATATTTTATGTTTTTTATATCTCATATACCCAGCCATGCAAAAGTATTGTTTTGATTTATATCCTGATGTATATCTTCCCCCTCTCTTTTTAAACTACATTTCCCACAGTTCTTTGCGTCTCCGTTAAGTCACGCCCCGCTGCAAACAGAGGAGGAGCTGAGACATTTAGGTTTCCACATCGAGGCGTCGGGCTCGTGCACGGTGATTCGTCACATCCTGAGCGGAACGCCGTTGTTTGTGGGGACAGTTTTCACCAACGCACCGACCCACAGCGCCACCATCGCGCGGCTACAAGGACTGTCGGATGTTCTCGACGACGAGGAATAGGCGTTTTTTTTTATTTAATATATATATATATTATTTTTATGAACGGCCTCTTGTTTATGGTGTGAACAAGCGTCGGTGTCACTGAGACGCTGCGTGACTGGACCAGGATTATTCCACACTACATCCAGGCAGATTACACCATGTGTTATTATTGTAATCTGCCTTTTTTAAACGTGTCGGTCAGTGACATCATCATCATCATCATCGACGGTCAGATGATGAGAAACAGAAAGTGGAGACATTTCAGATGCAAAGCGACGTCGCTTTGAGATTTAATAATTTATTTTCACAGCTTGAGTCGAAGGAGCTGAAGCAAAACTGGTGAAATAAATCTAAACTGTGAAGACTTCATTTCCTGGCATGTTTACCTACATTTATTGATTGATTTATTTTAAAAAGTACTATTAAAGACTGGAACAGGCTGATTAGGGCTGATTTCAGCTTCTTAAATGTGAATATTTTCTGGTTTCTCTGCTCCATAAAACAAAGGAATCATTAAAAGTCAATTGTTTTGGTTTGTAGACAAAAACAAGACAACATTTTATGGACCAAACAAGTCCTTTACTAATCATTTGCAGCCCTACGTACTTTTAATTCTTAAAAAAGGGGAAATCTTGTTGGAGCATGAGGCAAATTACAAAATAAAGCTTTAAAAGATTTAATAACATAATATACACAATATTAGAACAAACTTTTCTTTGAGTATCTGTACTTTTATAAATGTTCAAACAAGTACTTAAAGTGCAGAATTCTGATCTATTGTTGTAAGTATTATATTTGATTGTGTTGGTGCGCCCCTGCTGGCGGCTCAGGTAACTGCAGCCTGTGTGTGTGTCCATGTGAGCCGCCATCTTTGGAGGCAGATGAGCGCGCTCCGCTCGTCGTTACT
Organism: Solea solea; assembly: GCF_958295425.1. Taxonomy (NCBI): domain Eukaryota; kingdom Metazoa; phylum Chordata; class Actinopteri; order Pleuronectiformes; family Soleidae; genus Solea; species Solea solea. The sequence continues at coordinate 1,000,397 of NC_081135.1, read as the reverse complement.
ACAAACTTGAGTTCACCGTGGACGCGCAAACACACACACACACACACACACACACACACTTCCGTGCGAATATGTCCAACAGAAACACGCCGAACAGCGGCTCTCCTCAGCCGGGGAGACGCGGGACCGACTCCCCGGCCATGGAGCAGCAGCAGGCGGCGAACAAAGACAGCCCGGCACCTCAGCAGCAGCAGCAGCGGCCGGATGAGGAGGCGTCTCCCGCGGCGGAGCAAGCGGAGGGAGCCGGGGAAGGAAGCGGAGAAGCTCCGGCTAAAATGACTCTGGATATCGCGAGTTTTCGGAGACCTGGAGAGAAGACGTTCACGCAGCGGTGTCGCCTGTTCGTCGGCTGTTTGCCGTTCGACATCCCCGAGGAAGAGTTCACCAACATGTTCGCCAAATATGGGAACGTCAACGAGGTGTTCATCAACAGAGAGCGGGGCTTCGGCTTCATTCGCCTGGTATGACTGACTCCTCACCTCCCGCTGCGTGCACCGCCATGTTGTATCAAGCTCCTCTTTAAATTTAAACTTTACTTTTAGGTGAATTTTATAGATTTACCACAGAAATGTGCAGAAGAGGCGCTAGCTGCTATGTTAGCATGAGCTAACTTGCTAATATTCAATGTTATTGCGCGTACGCGGGCGTCACCTCTGACGTCAACACGTAGACGCGGGGATTGACGCTCCAAGAGCAGAGCGCGGTAAACAAGTGGATGTAAACACAGCTTTTCTGCATGAAAACGTTGAAGTTTTGTATTCAAAGTGTTTCTTATAGTTTTATGTTGTATATTTTAATCACTGATATCAAATCACATAGCTTTAGATGACAGTGAATGATTAAAGTCTGGTGTTACAGTAGTTTCACATATTTGCATGAGAAATATAAAATAGCCTTTGTAAAAACTGTAGAGCTATTTTCATAATAGTGTAATCTGTCATTTATTTTCATGGAGTCATCATTTGGTCCATAAAATGCCAGAAAACGTTAAACATTGTTTATCAAACCTGGAAATGATGTTCTTAAATGTCATGTCCAGTTTTAATGATTTCTTTGTTTATGTGGAGCAAAGAACAAAGTGATTCATTTAGTAATCGATTTGTCGTTAATAAAAATTACTCTGTGATCGTCTCGTCTCCCAGGAAACAAAGATGCTGGCAGAGATCGCTAAAGCAGAGCTGGACGGGACCATTCTGAACAATCGACCAATCAGGGTCCGGTTTGCGACACACGGCGCCTCCCTCTCTGTCCGCAACCTTCTGCCCGTCGTGACCAACGAGCTGCTGGAGCAGGTGAGAGAGCGGTGGAGGGACTTCCTGTTTCCTGTCCCCGCTGTGGTCTCTGTTTCTCACTGAGCTGTTGTTGTTGTTGTTGTTGTTGTTGTTGTTGTTGTTGACCTCTGGTGTTCTCAGGCGTTTTCTCAGTTTGGACCCGTGGAGCGAGCCGTCGTGGTGACAGACGACCGCGGTCGTCCCACAGGGCGGGGCATCGTGGAGTTTGCGAACAAGGCGGCGGCGAGGAAAGCTCTGGAGCGCTGCACCGAGGGAGCGCTGCTGCTCACCACGTAAGACACAAACAACAACAACAGATTTAGATCTTTGTGAATTCATGAGCGGCTTTAATATCGTCAGAGGGGGAGGAGCTTCAGTGATCTATTACTAGTCCATTACTTGATTGATTGTCAACTTCTTCATAATCCTTTACTCGGTTTGAGTGTTTTGTTCCATATTTACAACAAGTTTTATGATTTTTGGGTCAAAAACAAGACGTTGGACCAAATAAAACAACTATTTGTCAAATAAACTTCTCCTTTTAGTTTCCTTCTCCTCCTCAGTCATTTTCTTTCCTCTGTCCTTCTTCTTCCTCTTCTTTTTTTGCACATTCTTGTTCTTCTCTTCCTCTTACGCTTATTTCTATCATTACAGCACTTTTGTCTCGATTCATAATCTGTCGTTTATTTTCTTAATGAATCGAATACTTGTTTCAAATCACTTTGTTGTTGTTATTATTATTATTATTATTATTATTATTAACATTAATAATTGGAGGAGGAAACCAGAACATGTTCACACTGAGGGAGCTGAAAACAATTTGGTCTTTTTGTCTAATTTCTTCTTCACCTCCTCACTGCACTTTTCCCTCCTCCTGCTCCTCCTCCTCCTCTCTTGTACTTTGGTTGTTTTTGTCGTTGCCGTGGCGACAAAGTTAGACTGAGTTTGAGTGGCTGCTCTGTGTCTGCAGCACGCCGTGTCCCGCCATCGTGGAGCCGTCGGAGCACGTAGACGACGACGAGGGACTCCCTGAGAAGCTGCTGCAGAAAATCCCAAAGTACCTCAAGTGAGTGAAGACGTGTGCGTGTCGGTTTGTGTTGCTGTTTGTTTGTGTAGCAGCTGTGTAAGTTGTGTCTTCTCCTGTGCGCAGAGAACGGGAGCAGCCGCCACACTTCGCTCAGCCCGGCACGTTTGACTTTGAGTACTCGTGTCGCTGGAGAGCTCTGGACGAGCTGCAGAAGCAGCAGAAGGAGCAAGTGGACAAAAGCATCCGCGAGGCCAAAGAGAAGCTGGAGGCGGAGCTGGAGGCGGCCAAACACGAGCATCAGCTCATGATGATGAGACACGGTCAGGGCTCCTTCGTCCTCACACTCTTCCTCCTTCATTATCGCCGCCCTTTTTCTCCTTTTCACGTTTGCTCGCGTGTTTTCCAGATCTGATGAGGCGTCAGGAGGAGCTGAGGAGGCTCGAGGAGCTCAGGAACCAGGAGCTGCAGAGACGCAAGCAGATCGAGATGAGGTACACTCTCTCACACACACACACACACACACACACACACACACACACACACACGTGCCACCGAGGCAAATAAAAGACGTTATAATGAGGAGTTTTGTGTGGTTCTTATTGTTTTCTTGTTAATTATAGACACACACACACAGTAGACTGTCTCCTGCAGAGCAGCTCGTTTCTGTTTCACCTCACATTGTAACTCATGCCCCACATGTTCACACATTAACAGTGATGTATATTGGTCCATGCTAACCTATGAGCACTGTTTCTGATATTTGAAGCATCTGTGATGACTCTCCCTGTTCTTGGAGGCTGCTGCCATGGTAACCATCAAACACATTATTGTTATTCTGCTTTAACACACTTTAATTTAACATTGCAAAGATAACAAAGAAGTATTATCTGAAATAAAAGGTAGTAATGAGTGTATTTTATTCATTTGAGAGGGTATTTACAATGTTTGTGTTTGTGTCTGTTTTTGTCAGACACGAGGAGGAGAGGAGGAGGAGAGAGGAGGAGATGATGAGGCACAGAGAGCAGGAGGAGCTGAGGAGACAACCTGGAAACTACCTGGAAAATGTGAGTGTGTGTGTGTTTCACCTGCCTTCATCACGTCAGCACAAACACAGAGAGAAATCACAACCAGCAGTTTACTGTAAATCTGTTAATGTGTTTTTAATCCACACAATCTGTGGATTAAATCCGTCTGATTGTGGATTTTGACACATACATTTTCTTTTTAGTTTCTGTGGTTGTCTCTCATTCCAAACTCTAAGTCACAAAAATCATATTTCATCAAACAGTGGGATTAACTTTGGCTGCAGCTCGGGATTATTTTCATTATTTATTGATCGGTTTTTGGTTTGGTCCATAAAATGTAAGAAAATGTGACGTGAAAACCTTGAAATGTTGTGGTTTTCATGTCTACAATTTGATATTATTGAGTCTTCATGATTTCTTTTTGAAAATATTCACATTTAAGAAGCTGAAAAATAAAAAAAAAACGATTAATCCTTGATCAAAATAGTAATAGAAATGGATTGATTCATTAATTAGTAATCACTAAATCGTTGCAGCCCGAGCTAACGATGATAATTGATGATCTATGATTTGGAGCTGAGGACATGTGAAGACTCACCACTAGAGGGCAGTGTCTCCTGTTTAAACCACTGCACTGAGGAATAATCTCTGACGTTTGGTTTATTGTCGCTGTTTTTACTCCACGTCATAATTAGATGGATGTTTGACAGTGAACTCACTTTTATTCTTCTTCTCTTGTTGCAGAGGGAACAGGAAATGAGAGCGGGGGATCTGGGCCCGCGTGGAGGTAAAATGTCTGGATTATCATTATTATTATTATTATTATTATTATTATTATCATTTACGTGGTTTTTCTTAGGATTTGTTTTCATACTAAGTGAGTCCTTCACTTCACCACTAACCGTGGTTACGCTGTGATATCTCGTTCAAACTTCACAATGCTGTGTTTATTTTCTTATTTCTTCATTCATGTCGCATCAGAAATACATTTTATTGTGAAATATGTGTCGTTTAAATGGCAAAAAACAACACTTTTATGTTGAAATTCTGTCGCCAGTATCACTACAGTGATGTCACCATGGAATATTGTGATATCATTTCAAGCTAAAATTGTAACTTACACACTGAACGGTTGCTTTTTGTAGATGGTTACAACCAGGCCTCTGCTGCGCCCGGCGCTAACCAGGGCGCTAACCAGGGCGCTCACCAGGGCACTCAGATGATGGGCATGAGTGGAAGGGGCGGAGCCATCGGCCCGGAGGGAAGTCCAAACATGGGCGTGCAGTTAATGCCAGAGAACGGAGCCATGGTAACGTATCTGGAAATTCCACAGAGCTTGAGTTTAATCAACATAAAAATCCCAATTGATCATAAATCTGTAGATTTAACGAAAGCATTTCTTCTTTTTCTTCACAGAGAAACGATAGATACTCACAGGGTGGATCAGTGGGGGGTCGGCCTGAGGTCGAGTCACCTAAACAGCAGCAGCAGCAACAACAGCAACAACAACAGCTGCAGCAACAACAACAACAGCAGCAGCAGCAGCAACAACAACAGCTGCAGCAGCAGCAACAACAGCAGCAGCAACAGCTGCAGCAGCAGCAGCTCGGCCCTCAAGGAGGAGCAGCCGCAGGGTTTGGCATGGGAAATCCAGCAGGGGGCGTCTTTGACGGGCCAAATAACAAACGCCGCAGATACTGACCTCATGGATCTTTGTTACTGTTTAATTTTATTTTTTTAAATACGTGTTTTCTGTTTAGGATTTACTTGTTCATTTTGTGGAAAAAAACTGAATCTAATGACTTTTTTAATGTTTACTTCAGCAAATAATGTGAATTTAAGTGATCGTTAGGGTTTGAAGTGTGGACGAGTGAAGCAGCTGACTCACCAACACAAAGAATCACTGATATTAGACACTTAACTTAAGACTTTTCTCATAAAACATGTGTCAGTTTAAGTCTACGATATGTTAGAGTGTGTGTTCACGTCTTTATCTCACTGTGAGACGGACTTTTCCAACAGGAAACTGAAGTTTGTAAACCACTCACTCTCCCACACCAAAGCCCATAGAGAAAACCAGTGATTTTAACATCACACACACACACACAGGAGTTGTTGATCCACTGCTGCCTCCATCACTAAGTTCAAACATCTTATTCTGTAAAATTCGGCATCTGAAATCCTTCGTTCACTTTAACTTCAGTGACACAGAGTGACCACACGAGGCAGCAGCAGACCAGCAGCTCCTGTGTGGACTTTGGTGTGGGAGAGTGAGTGGTTTACAAACTTTTCTCTCAGGACCTCACAAACCCACACTTGAAAATAACAACCTAAACCATTATTTTTTTAAAGGTGCAGTGCATAGAATTAAGGAGGCTCTATGAACTGAATTTGAACAGAATATTTACAAGTATGTTTTGATTTATTTATTATATTATAGAAAAATGCAATAAGAACAGTTGTGTTTTTGTTAACTCAGATGGAGCAGACGCCGACAGTCTGCTGTGTTTGTACAGGAGGCTTTTCTACGATTGTTCGCAGCCTCCTGGTTTCTCCTACACACTATACGTGATAGTTGCAACGTGCAACTTCACCACCAGAGGTCACTAATCCTACACACGGGTCACACCTTTAAGGTGACATCAGTAGCAGAACCTCGGGCCATGTTGTTTTTAAAAAAAAAAGATAAACTACAGAAATCAAATACTTTTGCTAACATGAGAAAACAAAAATCCACATTCAGACATTTAAGAACCTTCATTTTCACTTTTTCCTCTTAAAAACACAACAGACTTAAAGTGGAGGTTTCAGCGCCCCCTGTGTCTGATGATTTTCTGTGGTTTCTTTCAAACATATTTGTCTCTTAAATGCCGTACAGTCACATGACTTACATAAGTTTAATTGAATAAATACACATGTGGAGCATCAGAGATCACACTTGTTTTTTTCTCCTTCGTGGGATATCACATGTTTTTAAATCTTTCATAAGACCTGGTTTATTTTTAGTGAATCAGCCACAGTGTGGTTTTAATAAAAAAGAAACTTTTTTGTTTGCTATAATACAACTGAAGAATGTTTCCACTGTGTTTGTCAGGTCAGAAATGATGATGAAAAATTAAAAGTTTATTATTTTTGAACTTGAGATCATGAAAAAGGGTATTTTTCCTGTTTTATGTGATGCATAATGTGCGTGTGTTTTGTCTTTATGAGGACGTTTGAACACAAGTGTGACACGGTGTCTTTTCTTTGCCCAGGGCTGCTCATTATCAGCAGAGGAAAGATAATCATTCCACTGATCCACTTTTTAACGGGGCTCGGATTAATGAGGATAATCTGGGGAAAGAGAAGTCGTCCTGGTTCTGCTTTAGCCCACTTTGTGGCCCACTTCTCTTTTTGGTTTTTAGGGGCAACTGTTTTCTTTCTTTCTTCTACTTCTCTAAATGTTCCACTTTTTCTGACCTCGCCATTAAACAGCGAGTCAAATAAAGTATTAAAGCAATAATACTCCACTTAAAGTCTTTACGCTAGCTAGCTAGCTATTGTTAGCTAGTTCTGGCTAACGTTATGACCAACTGAAGTCGTTTTGAACAGTTCTCGAACTTTAAAAATTTAATTTCTTAAGTTTTTATGCTGGAGGAATGCGTCAAAGGGATGCTAATAAGCTATGCTATAGCATTAGTTTAGGAGTAAACGTGTAAAAGTGAGCGTACTGGTGACAAGGACGCTTCATGTGACTTTTATGCTAGCAAGCTAGTTCCGGTTAACAGGTGTTTATGAGTAAATGTTTGCACACTGGTAAAACATAAATATGAACAATTTAAGCAGATTCTGCGCTTAAAAAAAGGAAGTTTATAAAACATGAGAGAATCTGTGTGATTTTACATGTATTAGCATGTTAACGAGCTCCGCTAACGCCCAGATAAGAAAAGAAGCTAACAACAAAACTGTGTGAAAGCCCAGAATTTAACCGTGTTTTTCTTTTCTTTTCTCCATACAAACTTTACTGAAGCAGCTAAATGAACAAAAATCTTGTTTTTGAGTTGTTTTTGTCCAAAATGAATGTAATTAGTGAGTTAAGGGGCTAATAAGAGTGTCCTACATCGTTTTTATCTTCACTTATGACGTCACTATTAATGTTGATGGTATTGTATGTAAATAAAAAAAACATTTTGGACACATTAACACTTTTAATTCTTATTTTATAAATTGTGAGTGTGTTTGCATCAATCAATCGGTTCATATTGATGTGTTTTGACAGAGGACGGATCGTGGTGGAGTTATTGATTAATGAAGGAAATCAGGTGTTACTGATGTTGATGATGATGATGATGTCAGTGATGTACAGGCGGAGGTAAGCTTGTATGTTTGATTGTGATGTTGTGATGTTTCACTCTTTCATCTCCTCTGCGCTCTGAATGATTGTGTTAATAATAGGTGGCCCTTTTTTTTTTGGTTTAGTTTTTTACAGTGTTGGCCCCGCCTCCTCTCTGTGCGTAAAGACGCATTAAGAAGTGTCGCAGCAGCAGCGGATAATCCAGACTGAAGCTTCACACTCATGGTGAGCGCACACACTCTCACTCTCTCACACACACACACACACTCTGACAGAGCTCAGGAGGTTTGTTACTGTCATTGTTTGTGTGTCATGTGTCTCTCCTGTTGTTGTTGTTGTTGTTGTTGTTGCTGCTGCTGCTGCAGACTAACACAGTTCACTGTGGCTGCTCCAGGTTTGAGTTCAGATGCTGTTTGTTTGAGCTCTGAATCGCTGAGGACAGCTGGACACTGAGCTGGAGGACGCGAAGACAGCTGGAGAACATCTGGAGGCTGGACAGTGAGCCGATGGATGTAAAGACAACTGGACACTGAGCTGCTGACGCTCAGTGTAGAGGCTGGACTGTGAGCTGCAGAACATCTGGAGGCTACACGTGGGGACAGCCGGACAGTGAGCTGGAGGACATGAGGAAAGCCAGACAGTGAGCTGGAGGACGTGGGGACAGCCGGACAGTGAGCTGGAGGACGTGGGGACAGCCGGATGGACATGTCCCCACTGCAGCAGCAGCAGGTGGAGGAGCAGGAGGTGGAGGACGTCAGCCTGAGGAGAGGCAGCATGGAGCAGGAAAATAAACAGGTATGATTTTCAAAATAAAACCTTTGCTGGACAGAAAGCGTCTCGTTATCCTCAGAGGTCAGGGCGGAGGTCAGGGCTGAGGTCAGGGCGGAGGTCAGGGCGGAGGTCAGGTCAGGCTTCAGGGACAGACGACAGGAAGAAGAACAGGACACCAATACAGATATAAATGTGTCACCTCATGTTTGTAAACCACTCACTCTCCCACACCAAAGCCCATAGAGAAAACCAGTGATTTTAACATCACAGCACACAGGAGTTGTTGATCCTCTGCTGCCTCCATCACTAAGTTCTAACGTCTTATTTTGTCAAATTCGGTCAGAATTACCTCAGTGACACACAGTGACCACACGAGGCAGCAGTAGACCAGCAGCTCCTGTGTCCCTGCAGCTAAAATCTCTGGTTTTCTCTATGAGGTTTGGTGTGAGAGAAATCAGTTTTTCCTTGTTTTCCTCTGTCGGTGAAGTCAGGACTTTGTCAGTGACTCCTCACACAACCATATATATATAAAAAAAAGACAATTTAAAGTCATTTTGGTGAAGATGGCTCCGCCCTGCTGGTGAAAAGGTGAAATACAGCATTATTTCATGCAGAGTGAGTGTGAGAACGTGTCAGAGAGCAGAGACAGATGAAGGTTTCATCACCACAGCTAATCTTCATTCACGTCACTCTGGAGGCCGAGCTCTGATCAACGAGCGAGCAGAGCAAACATGAACACATGAGGTCACATGTGAACACATGAGGTCACACATTAACACATGAGGTCACACGTGAACACATGAGGTCATACATTAACACATGAGGTCACACGTGAACACATGAGGTCACACATGAGGTCACACATGACAGTAAAGGTGGAGGAGAAGGAAATAACAACAATAATAACAACAATGATAAAACAGTGTTGTGATGCTGTTTGTGTTCAGAGGACGAAGTCTCAGAGTTGTCGCCGTCAGTCAGCTCCGTCTCTGGTCATCACCAAGGCCCTGACCCGGTCCAAGACTCTGTCCAGGTACTGGTCTCACACACGCACACACACACACCTGAGGAGTTGAATCCACTGGCACAGATAATCCATGTGTGACCAGACTTAGTGCAGGATCAGGATTCTATTAATAGAGTCTGTATTTGAACATGTGGTCTGAGAAAGTGAGGTAGAAAATAACCTCGTTAAAAATCTCCGTCTGGACGTCTCGGAAAAAACTGCATCACAGTCTACGTACGCTTTAAACGTCCGTGTGTGAGAAACAGCGACATCTAATGGTCAGAATTGAAAGGTTTCAGAGATGAAAACTAGTTTTGAATGAACTTTTAACTCAACATTTCACATTTACTCTTGAACGTGTTGTGGTGTGTGTGTGTGTGTGTGTGTGTGTGTGCTGTAGTTGGTTTGTTCAGGACGCTGTTGTAGTTGTTGTTGTTGTAATTTTTGTTGTTGTTTCAGAGACAGCTTCCTGGTCCCTGTGAGTCCGGAGACGTGTCCCCTGGTGCAGTCCTTCCTCGCGGCCTCGGAGCGCTGCTTCCTCCTGCACGGACACGCCCAGCTGAGGACGGGGATGCAGACTCAGGACAGACACCTCTTCCTCTTCAACGACGTCCTGCTCGTCGCCAAGGCCAAGTCAGAGCAACACACAGTTCAAAGGTTACACTCACAGAGAGAGTGTGTGTGTGTGTGTGTGAGTGTGTGTGGTCACACTGGTCTGCCCCTCCCTGTCCACAGGTCGGCGAACCACTTCAAGCTGAAGACTCAGGTGTGTGTGAGTGAGATGTGGACGGCGAGCTGCGTGGACGAGGTGTGTGAGGGCAGCATCGACACGGAGAGGAGCTTCGTCATGGGCTGGCCCACCTGTAACTGTGTGTGTGTGTACAGGTAACACACACACACACACACACTGTCAGACAGACTTTAACAACAGGAAACTGACGTTTGTAAACCACTCACTCTCCCACACCAAAGCCCACAGAGAAAATCAGTGATTTTAGCTCACAGGGACACAATAATCTGCATTAATCTGCTGTTTCTGATGTTTCAGTTCAGCAGAACACAAAGAGAAATGGCTCTCACTCCTCAAAAGGTAAACTCTAACCTTACATGTGAGCGTGTGTGTGTGTGTGTTTATCAGTGAGTGTTTCTCCTTCACGTTCTCTGCAGTCGCATAAAAGAAGAGAAAGAGAGGGAGGAGCCTAAAACGATTCCACTGCGAGTTTACGGGAAAGGGATCAACAGCTTTGCTGTGGTACGTTTATTTTCTTCGTTTCCTGGAGGATTCTTTTCTGTCTCTGTCTTCTTTTGTTACGATGAAATCATCGTTTGTTTGTTTGTTTGTTTGTTTGTTTCCTTCACAGACAAAGACACTTCCTGTGAGCAACTCCGATTCAACCAATGAGGTGATCCGACTGGCTCTGCAGCAGTTCAGCATCATAGTGAGTCAAAGTGAACACGGGAGCATGTATGTACTGTACTTATACTGTATAAGTATATAGACAGGTTATTGTTTGCTTTGTCTCTCAGGGAAACGTGAAAAACTACCAGTTGTGGGTCATTTCAAAGAGGGACAACGCCCCCTATCCTCTGATTGGTCAGTGTGTGATGTCAGCTGACTGACACTTAAACCACAGAACAATCACACACTGATGTTATCCTCTTCCTCGTCTCCCACTCAGGTCACGAGTTTCCGTTCAGCGTCCACATGAACCACATGAGACAGGCGGCGTCTCAGGGGGGCGGGGCCAGGGACGCGGTGGCGGCGGCGGCGCCACCTGTGGACAGAGACAGGCTGCAGGTGGGGCACGTGCAGGCCAGCAGGCAGTGTCAGTTCATCCTGAAGCCTCGACCCGAGGAATCGCTGCTGCAGCAGCAGCAGGTGTTTGCAGGTGGGCGTGGTTTTTAAAGAGACCAGCAGCTCCCGTGTCCCCGCAGCTAGAATCCCTGCTTTTCTCTGGGGACTTTGGTGTGGCAGAGTGAGAGTGATGTCGTCTTTTCTTTTCAGATTTTTCTCAGAAGTCCTTCAAAAGGAGGCGTTCCCTCATCACCTGGGCCTTCTGGCGAGGCTCCGCCTCTCACCTGAACGAGCTGTCCGTCTCTGGCGCGGCCCGCGGCTGCCTGTTCGGCCGCCATCTCAGCTGCGTGTGTGTGGAAGACGCGTTACCCAAACCCGTCATGGTGAGTCACGTTTTTTACACAAACACAACAACGAGTTTGTGTCCGTGTTTACCCATCATGCCTCACTCCACAGGACATGCTGGCGTTCCTGTACCACGAGGGGCCGTGGACGCGGGGAATCTTCCGGCGTCCGGCGGGAGCTCGCGCGGTCAGAGAGCTGCGAGACTCTCTGGACGCTGGAGAGTTCCAGCTTCCTCTGACATGTGACCACGTCTTTGTCATCGCCGGAGTCTTTAAGGTGCGAGGAAACGTCACGCCATTCACGTAGGAAAAAAGCCTCTAGGACATTGGTCTCCAGTGAACAGATTACAGATTACAGATTACGCAGTCATTAGTGGCCAAAATGTATCTCAGTGTCATTTCAAAACAAATGTAGCCTCAATCCAGTCATGTGAGCCACACACAATAATCTAATCTCCTTCACTGTCGAGTCACAGCAGGACAAAGTGTTCACAGCAGAGCAGCAGGGATTGTTCATGTAATCTGGATTATAATCTCTCGTTATCCGCAGGGGATAACACACACACACACAGTTTATAAAGTGTGTCATGTGTTCACACATCAAGGTCGACATTTTCATTCACCGAGAACAAACGACAAAGAACGTCGTAGAATAAAAGTGAAAAGGATCGTGAATTATGGAGCGTTCGCGCTGAACGTGATTTTTAATGTTACGATAAAAGTGAAAAGGATCGTGAATTATGGAGCGTTCACGCTGAACGTGATTTTTAATGTTACGATAAAAGTGAAAAGGATCGGGAATTATGGAGCGTTCACACTGAACGTGAGCTAATTTCTAATGTTACAATAAAAGTGAAAAGGATCGTGAATTATGGAGCGTTCACGCTGAACATGATTTTTAATGTTACAATAAAAGTGAAAAGGATCGTGAATTATGGAGCGTTACCACTGAACGTGAGCTAATTTCTAATGTTACAATAAAAGTGAAAAGGATCGTGAATTATGGAGCGTTCATGCTGAACATGATTTTTAATGTTACGATAAAAGTGAAAAGGATCGTGAATTATGGAGCGTTCGCGCTGAACGTGATTTTTAATGTTACGATAAAAGTGAAAAGGATCGTGAATTATGGAGCGTTCACGCTGAACATGATTTTTAATGTTACGATAAAAGTGAAAAGGATCGTGAATTATGGAGCGTTCACGCTGAACGTGATTTTTAATGTTACGATAAAAGTGAAAAGGATCGTGAATTATGGAGCGTTCACACTGATATACATGAACAAACTTGTCTGACGTGTTTTCTTGAGACAAACGCGTCACACGTGCGTTCTTTCAGGATTTCTTACGTAACATCCCGGGCAGCTTGCTGTGCTGCGAACTTCATGAAGAGTGGATGGACGTGCTGGAGGAAGAGGAGGAGGAGGAAGAGCAGGTGCAGGACGTGCAGAGGTAACAACGCCACACACCCGTGACACCCTGACGACGGTGATGATTCCACACACGCGTGTGCACGATGGTGACTCCCTCTGTTGCGCCCCCTGCAGGATGATCTGTCGCCTCCCGAGAGAGAACGCTCTGCTGCTGCGACACCTGTTAGCGCTGCTGCACGGTATCCAGGGCAACGCTCACGAGAACCAGATGACCGCATTCAACTTGTCCGTGTGCATCGCTCCCAGCATGCTTTGGCCTCCGGGGGCGCCGTGCAGCGCGGAGGTGGAGGGGGAGGAGACCAAGAAGGTGAGAGGGCTTCAATCATGGTGACGTGTGGAATGTTCATTTCAAAATAAAAGTCATAAAATCATCAGAAATTAAAAGACTTGAGGTTAAAAAAGCACAAATGTCGTACTTTATTTTGAAAACATAAAGATGTGATTATTTCTTCTTACAGAGATTCATTTTATTTACTCTATAAGAGAAAAACTGATGTTTAAATGTTTCACACTTGGCCTCACATTATTTACTCGGTTACAGTTTAAACTTTTATTTTTTAACAAATAAAAATGAAGTTGTAAAGCTGTAGCATGAACTAATGATTTAAAACTTTAGATCCTGAGGGAATTCTGGAGCACATTAAACTTTTAGACTGTAATGTTCCTTCAAAACTAGGCTTATTTCACTTCCCCTGGCTGAGTTTTTTGCAGTGTGGAGGTTGGATTTTGCAGAATAATGAGGTAACACTGTGGAATGTGACTGTGACCCAGACTGAGTCCGATTTAATGACTTTAACTTGCGCGGTTACATAAATCTGTCAACAATAAAGCATCTGTTAGCATCTGTTAGCATCTGTTAGCTGATGACTTGACCTCGTGAACCTGTCACCTCCTCAGCTCAGACTTTTCTCTCTGGAATCTGTGAAATCAGCTTTATAGAAGGATGAAGGTCTAATTTTAGAACAGTCTTGACTTCTGGACCTGGTCCAGACCAGACTCAGTGAAGTGTGGAAATGTGCTTGTGTCGCCGCAGGTTTGTGAGCTGGTGAAGTTTATGATTGAACACTGTCAGCAGATTCTGGGAGAAGACCCTCTGTCTCTGTTTGGAGGACCGCCACAGAGACGGCACTGTGACGAGACTGGATCAGGTAAATCTACATCTGCAGGATCTGAAGAACGTGTTTCACGTCTTTATCTCACTGTGAGACAGACTGTTCCAACAGGAAACTGAAGTTTGTAAAGCACTCACTCTCCCACACCAAAGCCCATAGAGAAAATGAGTGATTTTAACATCACACACACAGGAGTTGTTGATCCACTGCTGCCTCCATCACTAAGTTCACGTGTCTTATTTTTTGAATTTGGCATTTGAAATATTTCATTTAGACTTAACTCAGTGACACAAAGTGACCACACGAGGCAGCAGTAGACCAGCAGCTCCTGTGTCCCTGCAAGCTTAAATCACTGGTTTTATCTATGGGGTTTGGTGTGGGAGAGACAAACGTTGGCTCTGACTGAGTCTTGTGATGGATTCATTTATTTCACCTCTTCTTCTCCTGGACCTTCAGAGTCCTGGTCTTACCCTCTGACCGACTCCTCCTACGACAGCCTGGAGAACGAGCTGGACAACAGCAGCGGAGGATCGCCCAGTTTCTGCAGCCGCCTCCGCTCCAAGCCGCTGCAGGGAAGCCTGGACTCCATCCTCACATCGAGTGACTGCGACCAGGACACAGGTCCAGACGGAGACCACGATCAAAGCAGAGGTCTACACGGTCTGGAGAGAACCAGAGGCACGAAGCAGGACTCAGCGGCTGGAGGCTCCACGTCTACACTGGACTCTCTGTCTCCGGAGGGTCCACACAGACCGAGGCGGCGCTCAGAGCCGGCTATAGCATATGTGGCTAAGTTTGGACCGTGTGCTTCAGGAAGCACTGAGGTCCTCAGTGGTGAGGAGGAGGACGGAGCTGAAGATCTGTCAAAGGAGACACCCAGCAGTCACACACACTGCACAGGTGAGAGCAGGAGAGCAGGAGGAGAGTGTGAGGCCTGCTCCTCCAGCCTCTCCTCCACCACCAACTCCCCCGCACCAACACGCTCCTCCCTGGACTCTCTGGACTCCCTCAGCAGCGACAGACCAGGTCTTCTCCTGCCCAGGACGCTGCTGACCTCCAGCAGCTCCTCTGTAACATCTCCACCCTTCAGATTATCTTCAGAGCAGAACACCGTCCCAAAGGGTTCTCCACCCAGAGAAGCTCTCAGCTGGGGAACTGTGAAGAGCAGCAGAGGCTTCCACCTGAACACGTGGGTGAAGAAAGGCCACAGACTCTCACTGAGCCAACAAGACAATGCAGAGAAACAAGAAGACGACGACAAGACTGCGGTGAGTAGATGGTTTTCTGAAGTCTTTGCTTTATTTTGTTTTGTGGTGTTTTTGCAGCACTTTTTAAACATCTTTTTCTCCCACACCAAACCCCATAGAGAAAATCAGTGATTTTAGCTCACGAGGACACAGGAGCTGCTGGTCTACTGCTGCCTCGTGTGGTCACTTTGTGTCACTGAGGTCAATCTGAACAAAGGATTTTAAATGCAGAATTTTACAAAATAAGTCATTTGAACTCCGTGATGGAGGCAGCAGTGGATCAACAACTCCTGTGTGTGTGATGTTAAAATCACTGATTTTCTCTATGGGCTTTGGTGTGGGAGAGTGAGTGGTTTACAAACTTCAGTTTCCTGTCGGAACAGTGAGATAAAGATGTGAACACGTTATCGTAGACTTAAACTGACGTAAATGTTATTAATTGAGTCTTTTATAAGGTGGCCAAACATTTTCTTAAGGTGTCGTTTACTCGCTGAGTCTTGTGCTAAGTGGCTAAAACCATGAACTCCCCCCTTTTGTGCTGAAATTATTATCCGATGTTGTTTCAACCAACAGGGAGGAGGGGTCCCTGACAAGTGTGAGAGAGGAGGAGTGAAACAGAAGATCTGCAGATCCAAAAAAGATGTGAAGATGAAGCTCGACCCTGAAGCGCACAGACCTCCGTCTCACCACCGCTCCACAGGAAGCCTCCACCTGCCCGTACCTGCCTGGTCTCACTGCTCTGACGCCACACAGCAGACAGCAGAGCCTCAGGTGACGGAGCGGAAGCAGTCGTCGTCTCCGTCTTTCTTTTCCCAGCACAGAGGTCCGTCCCTGTCCCTGTTCAAACGACGCAAATCTCACTCTGTGGAGGTGGAGCGTAACGCCAGGCTCCACGCTCGCCGCGCCTCAGAGCCTGGTCAGTGGCTGGTGGAGCAAGCCTCCGCCCTCAGCCACGCTCAGCTGCCCAGTGACCCAGGGCTGAAGGTGTCGCAGGTGGATTCGCAGGGATCCGCCTCTGAGGCTCACTTCTGCCTCTCCCCCCACTCCACCAAAGCCGTGAGGGACTACTTCTCCTCGCACCCGCGCAGTAACCCCCAGAGCAGCCAGCAGGTGGCGCTGGCCCTGGTGAAGAGTCACAGAGAGTGGCTGAGGAGAAACAGCGACCCCACAGCAGAGCCTGATTACGAGCAGCTTCTGTTTGCCGAAGAATCCTTTGTCTGATTATTACTGCGGTTGCAATTTAGCGCGCTTTAGTGGCACAGTTAAAGGAACAGTTCAGGAAAACTGATTCTAGGTATGTTAAGAACACGTTCACGTCTTTCTCTCATGGTTAGACCGACTTTTCCAACAGGAAACTGAAGTTTGTAAACCACTCACTCTCCCACACCAAAGTCCATAGAGAAAATCAGTGGTGTTAGCTCACGGGGACACAGAAGCTGCTGGTCTACTGCTGCCTCGTGTGGTCACTTTGTGTCACTGAGGTAAATTCAAATGAAGGATGAATGATTTTAATTGTCAAACTCATAAAATAACATATTTGAAGTTAGTGATGGAGGCAGCAGTGGATCAACAACTACTGTGGGCTGTGATGGTAAAATAACTGATTTTCTCTATGGACTTTGGTGTGGGAGAGTGAGTGGTTTACAAAGTGACACACTTTAAAAACACCTTAACTATATAACCTGTAGGGTCAATATTACTATGAGTTATGATGTTTTTTTCTATTAAAACTTATGAACGTTCATTAGAGTCTAAAACAGATGATATTTCATGTCGGGTGTGTAACTGAAACAGATCTCGATCCACTGGTTGGGTTTAAAGAATGTTTTCATAACTTTATCAGTCTGCCAATTTAAAAACAAACTGCTGTTGCCTTTCTCAATTATAAACACACAGAAAATCAATCTTCTTATCGATGACACAGTCAATTTACATATCGATATTATTATACTATCTTATATTTTAAATGTACACCGCTGAGGGTTTTAGGTTAAGTTTGTGTGAGTATTCTCAATTAAGGCTTTCATAGAATTTTTAAAAAGGCTGCTATTATCTGTGCTGCTGCTTGCCAACTGTAGTCAAGGTTATGGTAAGATTATCATTGTAAAAGCTTTCTGTTATTTACACACAGCAGAACATTTTCATTCTGTTGCCAACAATGTGTTTCTTACATTTTAATCGCATACATCTTTGCAGTATTGTTCTATCATGTAAATATTATGATCTTATTTTGAAGCTTTATATTTAACACAGCTGAAATTGCCTCAAGTTGTTGCTTTCTTAAGTTGTTTAAGTCACTTTACTTTGTACGTGCGTTAATTTATGCTTTGTTTATGAGCCTGAAACTCAAATAAATACAAATAAAATTACCTCTGAGTGCAAAACTGCTTTTCATGTTTAAATTGTTGATTTAGTTTAGGTGTTATTTGTAAGATACACGCAAGAGCCCTCTGCACTTGCAAAAAACAAAGTTTGCAAGTGTTTTCGTAAAAAGATTTGAAAATATTTTTTTAATCTTAATCAAAGAGTAGGATCAGTATTTTTCATTTGAATTTGATGATTTTCTTGATTATTGTCAAATATCATTATTTTTATTTAACCTTTTAATCATTTTTGACTCCCTTCGCTGCTTAAATTGGTGGAATCCTCCTTTAATTGGTAAACTGACGCAATTCATTTCTTTCGACCAATCAGGAGCGGTTGCTGGGCAGAGTAGAAGCAGTCGACCAATCAGCGTTTAAATTGAGGATGTTTGTGGGCGAGCAGCGAAGGACGAAAGAAGAAACTCTGAATAGTGACAAAAAAAACCCCACAAACAAACCCGTTATTATCATTTTAGGTATTTCTTTTCGTCACTTTGGTTCGTCAATTCCATAAAGAACATATTTACTGAACAAGTTTGGACATTCGGACACATTTTGGAGCAGTTTGGACACCAAACGCACCTGCGTATCACGGTAAGGCTAACGAGCTAATTCATTAGCGGCTAGCATTAGCATTAGCTGCTTATGTTAAATGACGTTTCTGTTTGTTAACTGTGTATTTATTTCGCACTGGTATTAGGAACAAAAAACACATTCTTAACATGTGTTTATGTTTTAAAGTGTCTAGTCTTATCTATTGAGAAATGTTCTTTTTGAGCGTGTTTGCATTCATCAACTGACCCGTTTTTATCACAAGGACATGCATTAGTTTCATATTGTTAAAGATAATCTCCTTGTTTTTAACACATTTTATTTTTATATCATCTGTAAAACAGTTTAATATAAAGAACATGTTTCTAGATTTCACGTCATCATTTAGCACTTTTTCTTACTCATTTCATACTTTCAAATGTATGTGTTTAATGATTGAAATAACAAAATATAAAATTATTGTAGCATAAGTGGCAAAAGAAACGTTTTTATTAAACATGAAATACATGGGAAACATGTGGACACGTGTGCTAATGGAATTGATCACAATGATTACAACATTTGACTTGCCTGTATATTTAATTAAAATGTTGGGGCTTTTTATTACAATATTGTGACGCAAATCCAACTTGGAAAATAAATATTATCTATAATGTAAAAAATGGGAATAATTTGACTCAAGAAATTCAGTATCCCTCAGGTTTAAAATACATACTTTGAATTCAATTTATAAAGTAACTCAACCAATCACAGGAAATTAAAAAAGTTCAAAGAGACATTCAATTCCATTTTTTTCCAGTCACTTTCTTCATTTTCGTTCTCAGAGTCACTTCCTGTCTTCTCTCTTCTTCTTCTTCTTCTACTCTGGCAGAACGCTGAGTGCCGCGCTGCTCTTGGCCTTGCCCATGGTGAACCTGACCGTGCCGCTCATGTCTGCGCTCGTGTTTCTCAGCGTGAGCTTGTGAGTCACCCTGTGGCTCTCCAGCCGCACACATGGACCCGAGCGAAGAGTCTCTCCATTCAAAGTCCAGGCGGGAGGTTTCTCTATCTCCAGAGACACCTCGCACTGGAAACATGCTGACTCATGCTCGCTCACCTCCACGTCCTCCAGCTCTTTGACCATCACGAGCGCCTGGGCTGCAGCGGCATCATGGGAAAGATTTACAGAACAATTATTCATAAATAAATATATCAAATATTGGCACTTTGTTCACAGCTCACTCTCACTAAAATCGATACCAGCTTGTCTATGATATCTTAAGAACATATGTTCACATCTTTATCTCACTGTCAGACAGACTTTTACAACAGGAAACTGAAGTTTGTAAAGCACTCACTCTCAGTTTTCAGCTGGAGAAGTCTGTCTTACAGTGAGATAAAGATGTGAACATATCTTTTAAATATCATGTTTATGTGTCAATAGCTCATACAGCCACACTTACTGTATATATATAAACCTTCACTGTTCGTTTAAACTAAGCAGCCATCTTACCTTCCACCATCAGCTTGGCCTGGCACGTGTGCTCCCCAACCTCGATGCTGTAGCTGCCCTCGTCCTCTACCGCCACCTGCTGGATCACCAGCTTATGCGAGCAGTCGTCCACCAGCATGTCCACGCGCTCCGAAGGAGCCAGCTCCTCCCCGTCTTTGTACCAGGTGACGTCGCAGCGAGGCGACGACACGGTGCACTCCAGGATCACGCGGTGTTTCTCCAGTGCCGTTCGGTCTCGCAGAGGTTTGACGATGGACACCGGAAGCTCTGGAAGATCACGAGAGAGATTGGAAAAGGCACAATGAAGTGGAAAATGTGCAAAATGAACAGTAAAACCAACTCACCTTCCACTTCGAGGTAAGCTGTAGATTCAACGTCTCTGGCCACAAAGTGTATTTCTCCCGCGTCCTCAGCTTTAACATTACACATCAGCAGGAAGTGTTTGGTCCCTGGACAAGGTGGAAGACAGGAAGTTTGACACGTTTAAATCCACATATGAAGACACGAGTCAAATGGACATAATCTCCCCAGTTAGGTCCCCATTTTTTGCAGCACTGTCGTAGGAAATACTGACACGGGATAAACTAATAAATGATTGATGTGCATTTTAAAACCATGACATCGATGAAACAAAGTGTGAGTCCAGGCCACTGATCCCTGGTGGGCTGTGGAGGCACTGCAGGTTGGCCGAGAGAGGTCTTCCAATAACTATAACACTTTTATGATTAGTTGTGTGTTAAATATAGAAAAAAATGGCAATGTTTTTGGTTAAATAAGGTTAATTGAACTTGACAAGTTAAATATGTAAACAATATTAAGACTGATTTATGATTAGTTTAGATTAATTAAACTTAATATTTGTAAGTTAATAAATAATATTCAATTTCAGGTTTTGTTGGGCCAAAAAAACAACAACGTGATAGTATTCACATTTTAGAAGCTGAAAAATTAGAAATGGTTCATTTTGTTTAATTGATCAACGATTGATTTATTGTGGCCCACTCCTTTGCTGACCTTCAGTGCGGATCCTGATGGTGCTGCTGGGTCGGATCTTGTGACCGTCCTTGTACCACTCTGCTGTCACGTCGTCCAGGGACACCTCGCACATGAAGACGGCGTTCTGGTCCTCCTGAATGTAAAGATCCTCCATATCTTGAAGGATCTTTAATGCATGCTCTGAAAGAGATTTAGATGGAAAACACTGGGTGAGTTTCTGCTTTAAGGGAAAAGCTTAACAAATGCTTCACCCCCAAATAAAATCTATGTCTACTGTAACTTCTCTGTCACACTAAACCCCATAGAGAAAATCAGTGATTTTAACATTACAGCACACAGGAGTTAATGATCCACTGCTGCCTTCATCACTAAGTTCATTTTGAATCCTTTGTTCAGATTTACCTCAGTGACACAAAGTGACCACATGAGGCAGCAGTGGATCAACAACGCCTGTGTCCCTGCGAGCTAAAATCACTGATTTTCTCTATGGGATTTGGTGTGGGAGAGTGAGTGGTTGACAAACTTCAGTTTCCTGTTGGAAAAGTCTGTCTAACAGTGAGATAAAGATATTGTAGACTTCAATATAAAATATTATTATAATGTATATTTGTAAGTAAATGTGTGTTCAGTCAATTACCGTAAACCTCCAGTGAACAGGAAGTGTTGACTTCCCCCGTGTCACATGTGTAGGTGCCAGAGTCGCCACGGGAACACTGCATGATCTGACAGAACCGCTTCCGACCCATGGAGTAGATGCGGCAGTTCTTCCCTGGCTTCAGCTCGGTGCCGTTCTTTTTCACAGAAGAAAAAAAAAGGACAAAGGTATTTCTTCATGAACATGTTACCATGAAATCATAAAATGTTTTTTTTTCTTCTTTTTACTACAATCAAGTCTGACCTTTAGCCACGTGACATCTATGTTTGGCCGTGACAATTCACACTCCAGAGTGGCAGGAAGTTCCTCCTCCACACGCACGTCAGCCAGAACTTTCACCACAGACACTGGTGTCTCTGTCAATTATCAATAATCGGTCACAATTCTGAAGTGTGGATGTACGAGGTACTGACACATTGTCAATGCAAATTGAAATGTGTGTTTGTAAACCACTCACTCTCCCACACCAAACCCCACAGAGAAAATCAGTGATTTTAACATCACAGCACACAGGAGTTGTTGATCCACTGCTGCCTCCATCACGAGGTTCAAATGTCTTATTTTGTAAAATTCAGCATTTGAAAACCCACATTTGGATTAACATCAGTGACACAAAGTGAGGCAGCAGTAGACCAGCAGCTCCTGTGTCCCTGTGAGCTAAAGTCACTGATTTTCTCTATGGGGTTTGGTGTGGGACAGTGAGTGGTTTACAAACTTCAGTTTCCTGTTGCAAAAGTCTGTCTAACAGTGCGATAGAGACGTGAACACATTCTTTACATATCATAGACTTAAGATCACACAGATTTTATGAGTAGAGTATTTTGGTAAGTGGCTAAACTCTGGTTTTTCTGTTGTGTCCTTGCTGACAAACATGTTTTCAACGTCTCTGTCAGCACGTCATGTAACCACACGTTAAAAACCTGAGCTCTTCCACTTATTAGGTCTGTAACCTATGTCAGAGTCAGTCGTTACCTTTGACCGTGAGCCTGGCAGTGTTGCGGGCCCCTTCAGCAGAGAAGATGATGGTTCCCGTGTCCTCCAGTGTGAGGCCAGACAGCGTGAGGCCGTGGACTAGACCGTTGGTGCTCACCCGCCACCGGTTGTTTGGTTTCACGCGAATGCCGTCCTTTTGCCAAATCCCCTCCACGTCTGCGTGGGAGAGCTCCACCTCGAAGGAAGCAGTCTCCCGCTCAAAGGTTTCTTGGTCAGTTAGACCTTTACGAATTGAGATTTTACGAGCTGGAGTGGAAGACATGAAAAGTAGGAGTGAAGAATAGTTTGTAGAAATCTGTGTTAAATCAGGTTCAGTGAAGCGGGGACACAAGAAAAATAATTCTTTTATCCACTGATCCAATAAAATCTATGTCAGATTATGTCTACAACATTTTAAGAACATGTTCACGTCTTTATCTCACTGTCAGACAGACTTTTCCAACAGGAAACTGAAGTTTGTAAACCACTCACTCTCCCACACCAAGACAGCGTATATAAAGCGGGTGAATAATTTTATGAGGTGAGACTTTTTATTCAGGGGCTGTTATTTTCCTTGTGTCCCTTTTAGCAGCTTTATTCTCAGGCTGGTTCATACAACTACACTTGAAGAAGCTGAAACTATCTTCAAGGCAGAGCTTACTCTCCCACTGCACTTTGAGTAAATACTGTGATTCAAGGACAAATTAAAGTCATTTAAATATAGATTCACTTTATCACATTACAAAAACATTTGCTATTAAACCCTCCACCTGGCCTCACTTACGTTCGACATTGAGCTTGACCTGTGTGCGGTCGTGCAGAGTCTCACAGCGGTAGGTTCCCCGGTCAGACAGAGTCAGGCTGTGGATGGTCAGACTGCGTTTACGGCCGTTCTGTGCCAGCGTATGTCGAGGACCGGGCTGGATGACCACACCCTGCCTCATCCACTGGACCTCGCCGCTCTCCAGACTGATCTCTGTTTCCAGGGTGGCGTCGCAGAACTCTTCTGCCATGACGGCGTCCGTTTTCCTCGTGAACATGACCTGAGCCTCTGAACAGAATGAGAAGAGACAGAAATAAATGTTAATTCCTAGAAATACAACATTTTCTCTCCCTAAATGTGGTTCTTACCCTGAACTTTGAGGCTGGCTTTGCTCACTGTCCCCTCCACCTCTGCTGAAATTCTGGAATTGTCCAACAATTGGCACTTCTTAATCACCAACATGTGGCAAAGCCCGTTCTGTGTCGCCTGAAAACGATCGCCCAGAACGATCGCTTCGTTGTCCATGAGCCAGACCAGCTGCACGTCCTCAGGTGACACCACACACTTGAACGTGGCGTCTTCTCCTTCAAGCACGTTGGCATTGTAGAGCTCAGTGAGGAACTCCACCACTCGAGGCACTGAAGACACAAATGAGTATGTTTAAAGTGATCGTATAGGGCTTTTAAAGTGTGGTTGTATGAGACACTGGACTGTGAGCACCCCCCTTCATTGAGAGAGACGGTTCACATCTAAATTAACCCTTAAATAACCTGTGACCTTACATAATGCAGACATACTCACTCTCTACTCTCAGCGTCGCCACAGTGCGGTCATCTCTGGACTCACACGTGTATTCCCCAGCGTCCTCTCTGCTCAGTCGGTGGATAGTCAGGCTTCGCTCCACTCCATCCGCGCGAATGGAGAACCTCCTGCTCGGAATCATCTCCTCGCCGTTCTTCAGCCACTGCACGTCTGCCTTTGGCTTACACACTTCACAGCGAAGGGTCACCATGCCGTCGGCGTGGGCCACAGTGTCCTGGAGCGGCTTCACAAACCTGATTCTCATTTCTGTGGCACAATAAAGTAAAGTTACTGTGACGTTTCAGCGTAAAATGTGGACGGATAACAAAACCAAACTGGAGTTGTACCTTTTACAAGGAGGCTGAAGTGTATCTGGTCTGTGTTGACATCACAGGTGTACTCTCCAGCGTCAGAGCGCCGTAAAGGATCGATGGTGAGTGTGCGTTTGTGACCGTCAACAAGAGCCCTGAAGCGCTCCCCTTCAACAGGCGTCCAGTCTTTCAGCCAACGCACCTGAGCGCCGTCTTTGGACACGTAACTCGTCATGGTCACGCTCTCTGCTTCATAACCCGTCACTACGATGTCGTCCTCCTTGTTCACAAACGTCACCGGAGGCTCTTTCATGTAAAAGAAAAAATACAAACACACACACACGTGTTAGATTTATTTAATTTCACTGATTCTTAACGCGTCAGAGGTTGTATCATCTGTGGCTGTACCTTGAATCCTGATAACACTAATCATCTTGTCGTCCACAGCGTCACACACGTACTTCCCAGAATCTGAGGGCCGGACATTTGAGATGATGATTTTCCTCAGCGTGCCGTAGCTCTCGATGTAGGTACGGGCGTCACTGGTGAGCGGTGTGTTGTTGCAGTACCACTGGACGGGCGCGTTGGCACGCGACACCTCACAGGCCAGGATGAGGTCTTCACCTGCCACCATCTCCTGCTGGTCAGGGTCATTTGAATTTCCCACAATGGTCACTGGAGGCTCTGAAGACAACAGAGGAGAATATCACCACATACAAGCCTCTCAGAGAAGGAGAAAAATAATGAAAGAAAAAGCAAAAATACCTTCTACTGTAACCTGGAAGCTAATGCTGTCATCTCCTACATCCAGGAAATATTCTCCTGAGTCTCCATGTTCAGCGCTCAGAATAACCAGTGAACGGAAAGCTCCTTCCTCTTCTTCACAGAACCTCTCGTCGCCCTCGATGCGGCGACCGTCTCTGTACCACTTTGCAACAGCGTGGGCTCTGGAGAGTTCACATTCCAGCACGATGTCGTCAGAAATGAGGGATTTGAGATTCGTCTTGATCTCTGACTTTCTCAAGATCTTCACTGGAAGCTCTGGGGATGAAGAATCACACACTGACTCTCAGTTTGGTGTCACGATGTCACGATCGTTTCATAAAAATGGGCCACAAATATTCTCCAAATGCATTTCTTTGCCTCTTACCTAAAACTTTCACCTGGAAATCAACTCTATCATCAGCAGCATCACAGGTGTATTGTCCAGAGTCCTTTGGGGCAGGATCGTGGATGGTCAGTCGACGGGTGAGTCCGTCCTCTGTGATGGTGATGTTACTGCTCTCCTCGATTTCTTCGCCGCTTAGCCTCCACTTGACTTGTGCGCTCGGCCGAGACACTTGGATCTCCATTACGATCGGTTGTCCAGCGATACTCTGCAGTTTGTCAGGCGTGTCTTTGGGACGCGTTAGCGCCACCGGTGGCTCTGTCATTCAGAAAGGAAAGCATTCACTGAGAACCTGTCTATTAAGTTGTAAAAAGCCACCGGTGTGTCGGCACTCTTACCTGTAACTGTCACCAGGAACGCCACAGAGTCGTCCTCAGTGTCACATATGTACTCTCCCGTGTCGTCCACAGTGGACACCGGTATAACTAATCGGCGTTGGGCTCCCTCCACCTCGAGGGTTAAATTGGCGCCCTCTTCCACCTCGAGGCCGTCTTTGTACCACAGAACTGGAGCGTCAGGCTGAGAGATCTCACAGCTGAGCATCAGCCGCTCTGAGGACAAATGGTTCAGTTCCACCTCTGATTCACTTGGGGAAACGATCCGAACTGGTGCCTCTGGACCGTTAAGAAAAAAAGAACCTCAATTTGATGTTACCTGAGAGAATAAACATCTTTTTGTTGAGGAAACCAGCGGAAATACGCACAAACAAACCTGTGACAGTGAGCTGGAAGAACACAGAATCTCCATCTGTTTTGCAAACGTACTCTCCACTGTCCTCCGCTGATCCACAGAGGATGTTCAGCCTCCTGTAAGGACCTTCAGAAAACAACCGGATGTTGTTGTCGCTCTCCTCCACCTCCTGACCATCTTTGTACCACTGCACCTTCCCAGTGGAGCGGGACAGTTCACACTGCAAATGTATCTCCTCTGAGATGCACCTCTCCATCACGACGTCATCCTGAGGCTCCACAATCATCACCGGAGGCTCTGCAGGAGCACAGGCATGTCAGCTCATGTTAATTAAACAATTTATAAATCATCCCTTTCAAAATCAAAGTTTTTTTAATAACCATATTTTTCATTGTCTCAGTAAGGAAAACGTGGGTCATAGTCCTGAACTTTAATCTACTGTTTGTATCTCAAATCACCGCGGACGTTGACAGTGAAGTCCACGCTGTTGTTTCCTGCGCGGCAGGTGTAGCTGCCAGCGTCTGACGTGTCTGCAGAGCGGATGATGAGTCTCCTCACTGTTCCCTCTGTCTGCACAGTGATGTTGTCACTGGGCTGGATCTCAGAACCGTCTTTATACCTGGGACCACCACAACATAACTTGGTCAAAGTGGTTGATTAAAGAGTGGAAATCATTTCAAATTGAACTCTGGAAAGAATCTTCCAATCACCAAGTGACTTCAGCGTCGTCTCTGGAGACGTGACAGAGCAACACCACAGGGTCCAACTCCATGCTGCTTTTGTGGAGCTCGTCTTCATGGACTGGACTGAACTTCACTGGAGGACCTGAAGCACAAGAGCAGATAGATGATGGATGTGGAAAACAGAAGAAGAATGCACTTTATATTTTATCTGAGTGTCTTTTACCTGCAACATCCACGTTGAATTTGACGACGTCCTCTGAGGTTTCACACATGTAACCACCAGAGTGACACGCGTCAGCCGACTGGATCACGATCCTCCTCATGTTTCCGTCTGATTGGATGTTGAGGCCGTCGGTAGCCTGCAGCTCCTCGCCGTCTTTGTACCAGGTCACTTTAGCGAAGGGATGTGAGACTTCACAGTAGAGGACGATGGCGTCGCCCGTCTCCACCTTCTTCTCTGTGTCTGCCTCTGACAGAGGGCTGAACTTCAACACAGCAGCTGCACAAAACGTAAATAAATAACACAGACACAAACCAAAAAGATGTTGGTGATGTTCACATCTAGTTACTTAAATATTTAGTCCATATTTAAATAACTAAAAGCTAAGTTAAGAAGTGCTGGTCCACAAAATGCCTAAATTAAGAAGTTATAGTACTCAAAATAGTAAAATTAAGACGTTTTGTCCTGCGTACAAGACAGTAACAGACCCACTTCAAGCACTGGTGCAGTGGCATTCGAGCATTTTTCCTCTCTTAACACAACAGACATTGACATCTACTTGTGTATTTTTAATGAAATCTTAATTTCTTTAAGAAAATTTGTGTCCAGTGACACTGTTGTTGTTTCTTTTCCTGGTTTTATCAGGATTTTTTTTGCTCCATTTGTGTGAAATAAAGATAGTGAAAATAAAAACAGCAGATTAATTCATGTTACATCATAAAACTACTTTAGTTTCTGAATAATAATAATAATTTATTTATATGTTTATTTCGGTCATGACATTTAGATCACTCATCACATAACAGTGCAGTTCACACAATACACATAACCGAAAGGGAAAGCGGGAGAAGCAAAAGCTTATCTAGTCCCGCCCCCATAATAATTAATAGTAGAATCTTTGTGGCAATGGAATCGTGAGAGACTCCATGGCAGAACACTCACGTTTAACTTTGAGCACAGCTGAATCTCGGACTCCGTTGGCGATGAACGTGACCTCCGCCGTGTCCTCTGTGGTGCGAGCGTCCCGTATGAGCAGCGAGTGCTGTGTTTGACATTGTTGTATCGAGTATTGCCCGCCGTGCTGCAGCTGAGCGCTGTTCAGAAACCAGGTCCCGACCATGGAGGCCGACAGCTCGATGGAGAAGCCAGCATCTTCTCCCTCCATGACCTCACAGCTTTGGAGGTGAGTGCGAATTTTGGGGCCAGGAACTGGATAAAAAATAGAAAACAGAACATTGATTCTTCTGAGGTTCATCAAACATTCTTATTGTTGTCGTCGTTGTATGGTCCTTTACCCAGATGAACTGCTTTGGGAAACTCCACGTGACCACTCCGCCCGTACTTGTTGATGCAACACACTCTGAAGCGGTAGTCGCCTTCACACGGCACGCTGTCACTGGACACCTCAGCCGAGGTGGCGCTCTCTGACGTCAGACACTTCTGCCACTCCTGCGAGCCCACTTCCTGTCTCTCCAGCACAAACATGGAGCGGGTGGATGTCTGGCTGTTCGGGGCAGGAACCCAGGTGAGGAGGGCGCTGTTGGGTCGGTCGGCATCCATCTTCACACCAACGGGACAGATGGGGGGACAATGTCTCGATGCTGAAGTAGAATTAAAATCATTTGAGATTATGTGCATTTACGTCTAAAGAATCTAAATAACGTGTACGGTAGAAGAAATGCTGTGATACCTTTGACCTTGAGACGTGACGAGGTCTTGGACCTCCCCGCGACAAAGGTCACAACACCCGAGTCCTGATGGGCCACGTTGACAAAGACCAGTATGTGAGTTTTGCCGAAAGACTTGAGGATAGTCTGGTGTGTCTCCAGGATCTTCAGACCGTCTTTGAACCAGTGGACGTCCATGTCGTCATCCTCCACCTCCACACAGAACACCGCATTCTCGCCCTCCAGGACCTCCAGCTTCCGAGGAAGTTTGCGAATGATTGTACCTTTAACTGAAAGCTCCGCGATACTCTTCCCGCCGTCTGGCATCTCGCACAGATACACTCCGTCATCGTCTGTCTCGACGTCGCGGATGGTGAGTCTCCGTCTGGTTCCTTTCTGCTCCATTCCATATTTACTGCTGGGTATCAGCCTCTGGTCTTCCAAGTACCAGGCGGCAGGAATCGAGTCATCGGGCACCTCGCACTCCAGCACCGCCACATCACGCTCCCTCACTTCCACGTCTTTCAATGAATGCCTGAACCGAACAGCTGGACCTGAAGAACAAAGAAGCAGGTACTTGACTCACTCTCCCACACCAAACCCCATAGAGAAAAACTGTGATTTTAACATTACAGAGACACAGGAGTTGTTGATCCACTGCTGCCTCCATCACTAATCTCAAATGTGCTATTTTGTAAAATTCTGTGTTTAAAAACTCAGGTTTACACGAGGCAGCAGTAGGCCAGCAGCTCCTGTGTCCCCGCGAGCTGAACTGATTTTCTCTTGAGTAGTTTTACAAACTTCAGTTCAGTATCAGATAAAGACGTGAACAAAAAAATTAAATTGAGCTGACATAGATTTGATTTTTTTTGTCTTTTGTTAAATGACTAAAATCTGTTTTTTTTTTCATAAGATGATTCACTGCAGAACATTCTTAATAATCACTGTAGATGAGTTTGCTTTTGTAACAACCCTATTTTTCATTGTCACGTGAAGAAAAATCTAAAATCTATTTCCCTATATGTATCTTCTCACCTTTGACGGACAGGTGAACGGCACTGAGTGTGTTTCCCAGAGTGTTTGAAGCCGCGCAAACATACAGTCCTGTATCATTCTCTTTGCAGTACAGGACCTTGAGCGTGTAGTAGCCCTCCCTGTCCTCAAAGATCAGGTGACGCCTCCCGGCCTCCAGGGGAACCCCGTTTCTCTTCCAGATGATCTCAGGTTTCGGCTTCCCCGTGACAAAGCAGCGGAACTTGGCGTGCTTCCCTTCTGCCACTGCAAACTTCTTCACCGCGGATGAGTTGACGGACGGGTCGTCTTTGACCCTCAACGCTCGAACGCCTCTGTGTTTCGGTGACCACTGGCTGTTGTTGTGACCACTGGAGGACTTTCTGTTGTCCTCTCTCTCTGGAACAGGCTCCACCAGCAGGACGGCACCGGCCAAGGCCTCGCCGTGGCAGCTGACGGCCTTGCAGGTGTAGACGCCTTTGTCGGGCATGCGTGTCCTATAGATCTTGAGCTGGAACCAGCCACCGTCTTGATAGCTCACGCTGAAGTGCGAACTCTCAAAGATGTCGTTCAGCTTCTTCCCGTCTTTCTCCCACGCCACCTCGGGTAGTGGGTGACCCCAGATCTTGCAAGAGAACGCGGCATCTTCCCCTCGGTCCACGCGCAGAGAGAGCGGCTTGATGAGGAACCGCGGCTTATCATCAGATATTAAACTGGTTTCTTCTCTTTTTTCGCTCAACTTTCCTTTCCATTTGTCTTCTACGATTACCTCTCCTCCATTTTCTCTCCTACAGTCACTGTTTTGCTGTTTGCAGTAGCCGTTCATGTGTCCATTTTCTCTCACTTGTTGCCCCACTTCCTGCGCCCGTGCCTCTCCGTCGACTTTGAGCGAGGCCGCCGCGTACGTCTCACCCACGCTGTTCCGAGCCTTGCACATGTACTGACCGGCGTCCTGCGGCGTGACGTCAGTAATGGTCAGCAGATACGCTTTGCCCTCCTCTGACAGCCTGTATCGCCCCTCAGACACGATCTGAACATTCTTACGCTCCCAGATCACGTCAGGTCGAGGGTCGCCTCCGATCTGGCACCGCAGAGTGGCGTCTGTGCCACACTGTGCCAGCACAGGTCGAGGGTAGCCCAGAACACGAGGAGCACCTCCAAAAATATCCATGACACTATCACTGTCTGTCTGTTTGAGTAGAGAAATGTGCTTTGTCTGAAAATGCTGGTCTTTTCTGTGATGGAACAAAGAAAAATGTATGATTTAGACGACAAAATCGAACAAAATACTTAACATTTGCAGAGTTTTAAAGGATGTAAGCATGTTTCCTACTGTAGAAGAGACAATATAAGATTTTATCGTGATAGAAATCACTCGCAATGAAATAGTAGAGGTGAAATTGAATGGAGAAAATTGTTTAAATGGCTGATTACTTCACCAATATACAGTAATACAGTTATTTTAAATCTTTAGTCATTCCAGGACCTCGTGATTAATCATGATCTCATTAAAAAGTATGTTTGCGATCTGGAATGCAAAACAACACCAGGTTTTCTTTTTAGTCACATGTTTTTCTAACTATAGCAACTTATTTTTCACAACATTTTTTTTTGTTTTTGGAAAATGTATTTTTTAAGAATAAGTATTTAATTTAAGTTCAGGAACAGTCACAGTTGAATGAGCTTTATTATGTCTTGTTTTTAGTACATTTTCTAAACGCGTAAAAACACAAACCAAATCATAGTCGATTTATGAGCAGAAGGTAGGCTACTACATATAACTATTAACTAAGGTGTTAATCACATGTTTGGTTGTTTAGTTAAGTGGGTTTTGAGTATCGACTGAGTCACAGCTGGTGCTGTAAGTCATTGAAGAGAGTATTTATAAAGTCGTCCTGAAAAAGACACCGCAGAGACCATGTGTCACACAAACTGTGCAGACGCTCAAACTCTAAAACAACCAAACTGAAACCTACATCAGATTATGTACAGTTTATGTCTTTATCTCACTGTTAGACAGACTTTTCCAACAGGAAACTGAAGTTTGTAAACCACTCACTCTCCCACACCAAAGCCCATAGAGAAAATCTGTGATTTTAACATCACAGCACACAGGAGTTGTTGATCCACTGCTGCCTCCATCACTATGTTAAAAAAAAAAAATATATAGAATTTGGCATTTAAAATCCTTTGTTCTATCGACCTCAGTGACACAAAGTGAACATGTTATTTTTGATAGATTTTATTCGCTGACCTGTTTTGTTAAGAGGCTAAAAACTTTTTTGTAATGTTTTCAGTGAGTGAGCGCTTGAAAACCTGCAATTTATTTTAAAAAAATGAAATTGTATTTTTTTGGAAATTTCGCAAAAAACAGATAAACTTACCTCTCTTTCAAGTAGATTTCTTAGAGCATTTTGTCACTGTTGTGATGTCAACTTTAAAATGACGTCCTCGATGAGGCTTCTGTTCGTCCACGTGACCCCTGAATCTTCCCTGAAACTCTCTCCGACTCCTTGAAATGACAGAAATCCCTCGTCTCTCTTGTGTCGTCTGTGGTTTTCTGTAGATCCTGGATCACCGTTGAAAGGCAACCCCCCTCCCCCCCTGCTCAGTGAGAGTCAAAGAAAGTCAGGGGAAAAAAATCAGATCTTCCATTCAGAAGTGGAGGTTTGCGGTGTCTTGGTCGCGTTCCATCTGCGAGGCGTCAGGACGCAGGAAATGACCACAGTCTGTGAGTCAAGTGGTGGGATTATGCGTCAGCGCTGATACTGTCATTGTCCGACAGCTACAGAGTGACAGAGAGGCCGCTGGAATGAGGGGCAGGCGGCGGTAACTGCTCTCGCAGCTGCTGCCACTGCGAGCCATCGCCTAAAAATACCAGCAGCTTCCATGACAGTGGGCCAGATAAAGTTAGGCTCTCCATTCACTAAAGATAGAGCAGAGATCTGCACTGGATCACTCAGGTCTGCAGATAATGTCCACTGTTAGAGCGCGCCAGTGAAAGCTCCGTCCACCTGCTGCAGGCCCTTGTCTCATGAGGTCATGTCCACCCATAAATAGGGTCATTATTTGTCCTCTGTCGGTGTTAGGAAACGATTTACACAGAATGAACAGAGGATAGGAGCTGCAACCGATTCAAAGAAAATAAGTTATTCTGGTCCCAAAGACAACAGCTGATGTAGATTTTCAAAATGTCTTGCTAAAACCTTTGTGTTAGAGTTTCACAGTGTTTTTGTCTGAGGTACTGACTCCAGTTTAAGACTATGACATGTTAAGAATATATGTACGTCCTTATCTCACGGTTAGACATGTTTTCAACAGGAAACTGAACTTTGTAAACCACTCACTCTCCCACACCAAAGTCCATCGAGAAAATCACTCCTGCCTCCATCACTAAGTTCAAATGTCTCATTCTGTTTGAAATTCTTCGTTCAGACTTATCTCAGTGATGTAAAGTGACCACACGAGGCAGCAGTAGACCAGCAGCTCCTGTGTCCCCAGAGCTAAAATCACTGATTTTCTCTATGGGGTTTGGTGTGGGAGAGTGAGTGAGTTTCCATTTGAAGGGGTTCCTTAAAATAGGATTCCCTGCTCATTTTTAGAAATATGTTTCAGTGAGAATGTGAGGGGGAAAACACATTGGTTTGAATTTGTTTTTTTTATTATTAGTTTCCATTTTATTTAGTCTAGTACCTGCTCTTCCTACCAGGAGGCGGCCCACACTTGTTCTTCATTCATACTCCAGAGCGGCAGGTGGCGGTAATGCGCTCGCACCTCCATGTCAGCCGCGGTAACTCAAAGTAAGAAGAAGCGGAGTGTGACACCCGACAGGAAGTCTTTCACGTCTCCGTGATTTTTTTGTCAGGATTTTTACTACATTTTAACCAAATATCGCACCGTTTTGTGACGTCTACGCTGTGGTAAATGACGGGGATGGAGGAGTATCACAACAGCAGCGAGGTTCGTCCCTGAATATCTCTGTTCTTTTCTGCTTATTCTCCATTCATCACGGTGGTGATAGCCACTCTGTGTTAGCATGTGATGTTAGCATGTGATGTCACCGTTATGTTGTCATTTGTCACGTTAGCCAGAGAACCGGGTTATTATGGGATTTAGACGCGACACTTTGGTTTCTAATCTTTTTGTGATGTTTAATATCAACATTCTGCTTTCATCCTAATCGACAGTCATGCTAAACTGCGACTGTTTTGTTCATTGTTATTCAAATTAAGGTCATTTATGTCTATCATTAGTATTAATGACATGTTTGTGTTATTACTAATATTTTCAGTATTAGTAGTAGTAGTAATGTAGTTTTTTTATATGGCTAATATTAACAGTGGTTTTATTAGTGCTGTTGTAGGTTATGTGCATTATTATATATTATATATATAATATTGATAGTACAAATATTGCTACTATTGGCAATTGTGCATTCTGTATTAATGGTGGCTTAGTTTTTGTGTATTATTAATAGTAATGATCTAATCCCATGTTTATTTATTTGTGTTTTTTCAGGGCTCATTCAGCTCTGAAGAGGCTGATGTCATTGTCAAAGAGGTGACTCTTTTTATTCCTATATATTAAATGTACACACTGACGATGCATATAAATAAACCAGAATGAACCAAAAGCCTCATTTGTGTCTTTAGTTTACGGTGGGGTCTTAGAACAGGGCTCCCTGAAAAGCAAACTAAGAATAAAGAACAATCTCTAGACTGAATTTTTAACTTTAATAAAAAACATTTAACATTAGTGCATGATATTATCTTCAGCTCTGCATGGTTTAATCGGTAATGTCTGTTGAAGAGCAGAACTATGTTGTCTCTGTTCTCCATTGCCCTCAGTGTGAAAAGTGCATCATCTGACTTCCACATGATGATAAAACACTTTGTCTTTGTTGTGTGTATCAGTGCGTCGATAACGTGGTTGGTGGAGAGGACTACAGCCAGAGTCAGGTGAACAAATGGACCTCCAGCATCGTGGAGCGCTGCCTCACACAGCTCGTCAAACACTGGAAACAGAACAAGTACATCGGTACGAGTCCTGCCTGGACACAGTCATGGCTCAGTCACTGTCGTTCTTTATGTTTATTGTTAATAATAATGAAGTATGTTTTTGTGTGTGTACACAGTGACGTGTGCTGTGATGCAGAAAACAGGAGGAGGACTCCACACGGCAAACTCCTGCTACTGGGACACGACCATGGACGGTAAGAAGACAGGTTCAGTCTATGATGTCTATGATGTCTATGATTTTTGTGACTTAAAATGACCTGAATGAATTAAAATGTTTCTGTCTCTGCAGGAAGCTGCACTGTGAGGTGGGAAAACCGCACCATGTACTGTGTGGTCAGTGTGTTTGCTGTGGCAGTCGCTTAAGGACATGCTCACGCGCTCTTAGAGGATGGGGTTTGGAGAAACGGTTTAACTGAAGTACAAAGAAGCATCAGGACACACGATGCTGCTATCGATATTTATGATACGTCTCTTCTACAATTTGTATTGTATGTTAAAAGTTGTGCTGGGTTCAGAAAAATCGATTTTCCGATTCATATTCACTTTTATTTTGAAGATCTGATGTGGATTTATAACATCCTGAGACCGATTGTTTAATTTAGGCCATTTCCTGTTTAGAACCAGATGCAGGCCAAGCTGTGCTCACCGCTCCCTCTGCTAGACAACTTGTTCAATACTTTAAAGTGTCTGTTGGCGTTTCTTGGCTGGATATTTTGAACTCAAACTGTGTAGTGTCGAGTTACACTGTGTGGTCATGTTAAACAAAAAGTGCATTCATTTAACAACTTAAGTCAATTTCTTTATGTAAAAAATATGTTTAATGATGCACCAGGTTAGAGGGACACAGGGTTGTTTCTGCTCACAAGTGCTCACACATGTTTAACTTAAGTTATTTTCACTTTTAAGAAGCTAAATAATCCCAGAGAAATAAAACCACCACCACCAGAAGAGGGATGCAGTGTGTTCATATGAACAGCAGGGGGCCACCACGTCCCACATCCACACAGCTGAGGAACAACAGAGAGTTCTTTAGCCCTGAAAGAAACTGACGCCTGGTCAGATAAAACAGTTTTTATTCTCTGTTTAGAAACAGTGGTAACATTACTTTGAAGAACAAAGTCACCTTTGTTTAATGGAGGTTCCTCAGTTTTCACCACGTCCTTGTAACAACACTTTATCTAATGTGTTTACGTTTGTCTTTCTTTCTGTGACCAAATTAGTTTATTTTGTGGTTAAAATAAAAAAAAGTTAAAATAAAAAACTGTCTTGCGTCAGTTTGTTGTCATGAAGATTCTGCAGGTTCAGACAAACTGATCACAAATTAAAAAGGTAAACTAAAGTTATTTTTTAACTGGTTCATTTAAAGCAAATTTTAACAACTGTGTGATGTACAAATATATTTAAATAATTTGCATAATTGTTGAAATGTAAGTGCATTAAAAAAGAACTTAAACTCTGGACATTTATGAAAATATCTAATCACATTATTTTCCATCTGTCGTTTCTTTTTTCTTCTAGAAGTTTTCTTTGTTGAAGATGAACTTGACGTCGGCCTCGGAGTGCGACAGACACTGTTTCTCCAGAGATTCTGCCAGACGAGGTGGACCACACAGGAACACGCCCACTTTACTCCTGAGGACACACACACACACACACACACACACACACACACCAGCTCGTTCAGTTTCATTGTTTCAGCACAGATCAGTAAATGCATAGACATCGGTGTGTTACGGTGACTTTTTTAGAAAACTGTTTCTACTCCAATGACGACCTCATTTGTGCTTTTAGCTTCTAGCTTTTAGTTAGTGAACGAGGTTTCTTGAATGCATCTTGAAGCTCAACACCCTGCATTACTTTCACTAACGTTCATGCGCCTGAGTGTCTTAATATTCAAGCCTTCAATGATTAATACCTTTTTAAATATTTTTATAGCATTTTTGGACACAGATTTTAGCCACTTTGCTACCATTTTCCCACAGGAAGCTGAAGTTTGTAAACCACTCACTCTGCCACACCAAAGCACATAGAGAAAACCAGTGATTTTAACATCACAGCACATAGGAGTTGTTGATCCACTGTTGCCTCCATCACTAAGTTCTAATGTCTTATTTAATAAAATTCTGCATTTAAAATCCTTTGTTCAGATTTACTTCAGTGACACAAAGTGACCACACGAGGCAGCAGTAGACCAGCAGCTCCTGTGTGCTGTGGCGTTAAGATCACTGATTTTCTCTATGGGCTTTGGTGTGGTGAGAGTGAGTGGTTTACAAACCTCAGAAGCTCAGATAAGAGAAAGTTTAAATGTGTTGAAACTGCATGTTGCTGCAGAATACTGGATTTCCTCACACACAGGCCTCAGAGGGTCAGGAGCCACTCTGACCCTAAGTACCGGAACACCTCAGGGGTGTGTCTTTAGTCCTCTCCCCTATTCTCTTCCTGTTGGCAGTGAGATAAAGACGTGAACATGTTCTTAAAGATATCGTCGACTTTATCTGATGTAGATTTTATGAGATGAGTCTTTTGTTAAAATCAGTCAGTCCTTGTGTGGCATCACTTTCATTCTTTATTTGAAGTCATTTTCTTCTACTCTTTACTCAGCAGGTGAAAAGGTTGTCATGGCGATAACAGCAGACTGGACTTAATGTGTTTTTCACAGTGAACATCGTTCTCCGTTGTCTCAGAAGAAGAAGATGGAGATGATGAGACACAGAATCGTGGTGCGTTCATGTGCAGT
Organism: Solea solea; assembly: GCF_958295425.1. NCBI lineage: Eukaryota > Metazoa > Chordata > Actinopteri > Pleuronectiformes > Soleidae > Solea > Solea solea. Next base: position 962,935 of record NC_081135.1, on the reverse strand, counting down.
GGGAGAATCATGTGTTTGGCCTCACCTGGGGTGCTTTGTCGCAATGTTGGTGAACTCGTTGTCCCAGTTGGGTTTCCCATAAAGAGTCTTCTGCTTCAGGCCGGTGATCGGGTCGTTCTCCGCCTCGTGGTGAACACGGAAGTGAGCCGCCTGACACACACACACACACACACACACAGGTGTGAGTAAAAGGGTTTAAAGGTGTTACGTTTGTTGATGTTCAGATGAACGTCACACCACCTCGGTCTCCTTCCAGCGTGTGAGGTAGATGTTGTAGCTGAGGAAGTCGCTCATGTCCTTCTCCGTCATCTGACCCTCCAGAGACTGCAGCAGGTCAGCGAACCACTCGAAGGCCTGAGTCTCTGGACACAGCCAGTAGAAGTAGATCTGAGGACACAAACAGACGAGTGACATTTGCATGAATTATAATCCACATAAACAAGTTTAAATTATACAATATCTTGTGTGTAGTCATCCGCCCGTGTTGTTTTTCTTTAAATACAACATCTATGAGACCCACTGAAGCCAAATATTGATAATTAATGAATTAATTTATTGGTCATAATTAATTATTATTAATTATTATAAGCTATTTTTTTCATTTCTTAGTTTTTGTGTCCTCTGACCTTCTTAGTGAAGATTATTGATGTTTTTTATATTGTTTTTGTTCCCTCTGACCTTCTTGGTGAAGATTATTGTTGTTGTTGATGTTGATGTTTTTTATATAGTTTTTGTTCCCTCTGACCTTCTTGGTGAAGATTATTGTTGTTGTTGATGTTTTTTATATAGTTTTTGTTTCCTCTGACCTTCTTGGTGAAAACATCCTGGTTCTTCTGGATGCGTTTGTACCAAACAGACTTGAGGATGGAGGCGAACGGCGTCACACCGATTCCCGCTCCCACGAGCATCACCACCTCATAGCGGAACACGTCCTCGCTGGCCGTGCCAAACGGGCCGTCGATGGCCATCCTGACAGACGGAGAAACACTGTGAGTGAAATATCGCCCCTCTGGGTCATTTTTTACATCTATTCTTTCTTAATGTGCTTTTTCCTCCTCGTAGAGAAACCCTTAAGGAGCAGGGAAGAGTTTCAGGACTAACTTTCCTCTTATTTTCTAACATTAGTGAGAAGAAAAAGTGTTGATGAGAAGTGGAAGCAGCAGCAGCAGCAGCAGGTCACTCTTTCATGAAAGGATAAAAGTGCTGCAGCTCTCACATTAAGCTGTCGTTTGTATTGTGTGACTCTACAATTTCTCTCTGGGCAGTAATTGGCAGCGTTTCACAGCAGAGCTGGACACAGCAGCAGTCACTGCCACTTAAATATCACTTATTTCTCTGTCGCCGTACTTGGGCAGTTTCCAGGCCTCCACCGTCTCGTTCTTGTCGCCGCCGCAGGCCTCGTACAGAGCCTGAGTCCAGTCCCCGACGATGCGGATGTGGGCGGTGAAGAAGTCCTCCTCGGGGGCAGAGGTCAGCGTGAACGGGTGCCACTCCAGCCGGGACACGGACGGACACTGGATGAAGACGTACTGACCCACCTCCATCTTGAAGCCTTTCTTCTTCATCTGCAGCTCCAGCGTCTTGGATGGATGCATCACCACCTAGAGACGAGTACGTACCAGACGATTTATCCATTCAATTCATTCTTTTATGTCAGAACATAAAGAGTTTAGGGTCCACCACAAATAAAACAAATAACACACAAACAAACAATACATTTTGTAATAATTGCTTTGTTACGTGTAGCAAAGAAACAAAGAACATATTCACATTTAAGAAGCTGAAACAACCAAAAATCTTGTTTTAATCAAAACCAAACAATTGAATCGATTATCAAAATAGTTTAGGAATCTATTAGTAATCGATTCATGAAGTAATTGTTTCAGCTCTAGTCGTGATTCTTGCATCCATTTGTGACTCATCCCTACAAATTTCAGTTTTATGGTTATTTTATTCAGTTTTTACTTTGTTTTGAATATTTTTTTATAAAATAGCCTTGAAACGCGCTTCAAATAACATTAATTATTATGAATGTTATTTGTTTAGTAACTAGTAGTCATCAAGCAGTGTTGACTAAAGCGCTCTCTAAACAGAACAATAACACAAACACACACCTTGGTGATGACCACTTTCTGGTGGGACCGGTAAAGACGAATGATCCTCTCGCACACGTAGAGAATCATCGGGCCCACCACCCACTTCCACGTCTACACAAAAGAAGAAGAAAAAACGTTAAACACACACTTCACATGTAAAGACCTGAACTGTCCCTTTAACAGCTCTCTCACCGCCGGCGGGTTTCCAGCGAACTCTGGCACGGCACAGTCGGAGCCGTTCTTTCCCCAGTCGTCAAACCGGTCGACACAGACGTCGGGGTCGTTTGTCTTCTGACTGGCAGGCGTCTGTCCTCGTACGATACGACTGCACACAGAGAATTCTATCATCAACACACATGAAACCGCACCCGGAATAATCCACATTCACTGATTCTTACGTTGATTTTGTTAACTCGTGTGCTGTCTTACCCGAAGCCGTGAAACACTAGGCCGATGAAGAAGATGACGAAGAGGTGGTGAGTGTACCAGAAGACCTCGAAGTACGACCTGCGGATCACCTCCATGGACGACGTGATGATGAGGATGAGGGCGAGTGTGATGACCACGCCCGTCACCCCGGCGATGGTGGTGAACATGACGATGGTAGGATTCTGTAGCAGAGTAACATTTCACACATTTAAACCCTTATCTGATGGACTGAAGCCACACCAAAGTCCATAGAGAAAATCAGTGATTTTAGCTCACAGGAGCTGCTGGTCTACTGCTGCCTCGTGTGGTCACTTTACGTCACTGCGATAAGTCTGAATGAAGAATTTCAAACAGAATTTTACAAAATGAGACATTAGAACTTAGTGATGGAGGCAGCAGTGGATCAACAACTCCTGTGTGCTGTGATGTTAAATCGACAGATTTCTCTATGGGCTTTGGTGTGGGAGAGTGAGTGGTTTACAAACTTCAGTTTCCTGTTGGAAAAGTCTGTCTAACAGTGAGATAAAGACGTAAATGTGTTCTTAAGACATTGTAGACAGAAGCTGATGTAGATATTATGAGTTGAGTCGTTGCTAATAGTCTAAAGGTCATGACCTCTGGGTGAATTTTCACATTTTGTTGTTTTATTTGTCCATGTCTGTTTTCCTGTTTTACTGCCCTGTCTTCTGAACTACTTTGTGTTAGTCTTTCACTTTTTGTCTTAGTTTGTTTGTTTTATTAAAAATCCATTTTATCTGTGTTAAATTGCTTTGTTTTTCAATGTGAACACAACTGTATTAGCTTCTTAATGGAGTGTACGTGCATTATGTTGCACTTCAGAAGCAGTTGATTGCACACAGGAAGTGTCTTTGATGACAACACATGTGCACAGGCCAACACCTCACAAGAGGAACCATCAGGTGAAGTAATCGCCACATTTAGCAATCGAGCGAAAGTGAGCGTCGCGCGGCATTCAACAGCAAACCTTGACCCACCGTCTCGTTGGTCCTGATGGGGTTCAGGAAGGACGCGTTGTCCCCGTTGCCGATCTGAGAGAGGATGAAGGGCAGGAAGCTGCTGTTTCGATTCAGCTGAGCGTCCATGAAATATTCAAAGTTGAACAAGTGTGCAACGATGTGCACGGCTTCAAGAAGAGAGAGAGAGAGAGAGATTATTTAAATGAGTTTAAAATAGAAAGAATTTGTTTTTTGTAGCCTTTGCATAAGTCTTTTATGTGTTTTGATCTTCTGTTTTCAATAAACTGTTGGGAAAAACTGCTGCTCACTGCTGTCGTTACCTGTGTGGAAAGCGATCATGTAAGCCACCAGTTTGTGAAAAGTCAGGTTTCGGTCCAGCTGACGAGCGGCTGCACGACTGCAGCACTGATCGTGAGCAAGAGAGACAGAAACGTCAGTGTTAGAATATAATGTGAACGTGAAAAATAATGTTGTTTTTAAACTCTCGTGTTTCACAGTGAACCTGGATGGTGCCACGAAGGAAGGAGAGGAGGTTTCGACACACTGGCAGCAGAATGAGCATACAGTTGAAGTTGAGGCAGGCGGCAGGAGCTCTGGCCCACGACAGAGCTTGCTGTTGAGAGAGAGAGACAGACTGAGTCTGACATCGTCTACAATGTCTTAAGAACATGTTCACGTCTTTATCTCACTGTTAGACAGACTTTTCCAACAGGAAACTGAAGTTTGTAAACCACTCACTCTCCCACATCAAACCCCAGAGAGATAATCACTGATTTTAGCTCTCGGGGACACAGGAGCTGCTGGTCTACTGCTGCCTCGTGTGGTCACTTTGTGTCACTGAGGTTAATCTGAGTGAAGGTTTTCAAACACAGAATTTAACAAATTAAAGACATTTGAACTTAGTGATGGAGGCAGCAGTGGATCCACAACTCCTGTGTGCTGTGATGTTAACAGATTTTCTCTATGGGCTTTGGTGTGGGAGCGTACACAGTTAACAAAGTGAAAAACAGTTCATGTCCAGGATGGGTGGGGTCCTTTGGAGATGCAGCGAGCTTCTTTTTGAAGACGACCAGCATCTCAGACAGAGGGGATCGTGTGGTTCCAATCATCCTCGCTGCTGTTCTCACCACCCGCTGTAAAAACCACACTGGTCAAGTTCCTGGTAGAACCTGACCAGCAGGTTTTGGGGCGAGGTGAAGCTGTTTCAGTTCCCTGAGGAAGTACAGTCTTTTCTGGGCTTTTCCCACCTGATGATGCGTGATGTGTGCTGAGCAGGTGAGATCAGCCGCCATGGGGACTCCCCGGTATCTGAAGCAGTCTCTCTCCCCTGATGTACAGTCCACAGTGCTCAACCCTTTTGCTTCTCCTGAAGTCTGTTATGATTTCTTTGGTTTTTGATGTGTTTAAGGCCGGGTTGTTATGGGAACACCACTGTAGGAGGTGTTGGATCTCCTCTCTATGGGCTGTCTTGCTGTTTTGGTTGATCAGACCTATGACAGCTGTGTCATCAGCAAACTTTACAATGGCATGGGTGAAGAGAGAATAGGGGAGAGGACTAAAGACACACCCCTGAGGTGTTCCGGTACTTAGGGTCAGAATGGCTCCTGACCCTCTGAGGCCTGTGTGTGAGGAAATCCAGTATTCTGCAGCAACATGCAGTTTCAACACATTTAAACTTTCTCTTATCTGAGGTTCTGAGGTTTGTAAACCACTCACTCTCACCACACCAAAGCCCAAAGAGAAAATCAGTGATCTTAACGCCACAGCACACAGGAGCTGCTGGTCTACTGCTGCCTCGTGTGGTCACTTTGTGTCACTGAAGTAAATCTGAACAAATTTTAAATACAGAATTTTATTAAATAAGACATTAGAACTTAGTGATGGAGGCAGCAGTGGATCAACAACTCCTGTGTGTGTGATGTTAAAATCAGTGATTTTCTCTATGGGCTTTGGTGTGGGAGAGTGAGTGGTTTACAAACTTCAGTTTCCTGTTGGAAAAGTCTGTCTAACAGTGAGATAAAGACGTGAACATGTTCTGAAGACATCGTAGACTTAAACTGAGGTGGATTTTCTTTCAGTTTGTGTTATTTTCTTCAGCTTTAACAGATTTAACTGATTCTGAATGTGATTCTCTGTGTTTGGATCAAAGTACGAGCCTCTGTGTTTCACTTCTGCTGCAGCAGCTGTGAAGCTGGGGATTTTCGACTGAGCGCATTGTGAACTCAACCGTGAACACAGAAAACCACGGATGTCACACACTCAGGTGAGATTACAATGTATAACTTTTATTTATTTATTTTTATATATATTTTTTTTCTAAAGATCATTCATTTAAAAGAGATTCTGGGCAGACCCACTCACCCCGAGCAGAACCCTGGTGTAAAACCAGCGCTCCACCAGGAACGCCAGGTAGAACTGCACGAAAAGGAAGGCGTTGATTCCCAACCACACCACCTGTAACACGCATGGAAACAAAGAAACAAACTCACTCAGTCATTCAAGAATAAAGAATAGAATTCTCCCTCAGAGGACATTTGAACAGGATTATATGACGTGTGAGTGTCGGGTAAGAAAGAATCTACCTTATTTCCTATTTTTGTCTCTCTTTTTAAGTAGATGATAAAGATGGAGTTAAATTCAATGAAATATGTTAAAAAGTAGAGATTTGACTCACGATAACAAAGCTGGAGAGTCCCTCGTTGGCTACAAAGTTTCCCATGATGGAAAGAAGCTGTGAGACGTGTGTGAAATGAAGGATGAAGCAGCAGCAGGAGGAGAGTGAAGAGAGCAGTGGCTCGCTCACTTTTCTTCTACACCTTTTGGTGAAAGCAAATAAGGAAGTGTCTCTTCAAGGTTGTATCAGGAAGACAATGAGTTTTTATTTTTTAACTCCCACTCGACCCCCCCAGTTTTATCTGTTACTCATTAAATCATGAACATGACGACGTAGAGTGGATATAAAACATCTACAACACTCATTTCAGCACTGTTCCCCACCCTTAATGTGACCTATGACCTGTACAAGTGTGCACACCCTTGCTGTGTCTTGTTGTGTTGAGTCTGTCAGCATGGCACGTCTTGATTTTATTTCTCCACTCTTTACAAATTAATCCGTCAGATTATGAGGCCATATCTTGTGCATAGCCCTGTCCATTCCTTACATTTTACGCAGTAATCCAGACATATGGAGAAGACAGGATATTTTTTTCACATGTTGAACACCACCAATACCTTGCCCAAACTTCCTGCAGCTCCTTCATTGTTGCTGTAGGTCTCCTGGCAGCCTCCCTGACCACTTTTTGTCTCGTCTTTTCATGGATTTTGGACTGATGTCCTGTTTCTGGGAATGTCACCGTTGTCCCTATAGATATATGTTCACTGCTTTAGTGGAGATCCAATTCTTAAGATATTGTAGACTTCAGTGTCTTTTGTTGAGTGGCTTAAATCTGATTTTTGACACACCACACCAAAGTCCATAGAGAAAATCAGTGATTTTAACAGGAGCTGCTGGTCTACTGCTGCCTCGTGGGGTCACTTTGTGTCACTGAGGTCAATCTGAAGCATGGATTTTAAATGCCGAATAGACAAAATAAGTCATATGAACTTAATGAGGGAGGCAGCAGTGGATCAACAACTCCTGTGTGTGTGATGTTAAAATGACTGGTTTTCTCTGTGGGGTTTGGTGTGGTTTTGAAAGATGGATTTTAGCCCCGTCATAAAAGAATCATCTTACAAAATTTATGTCAGCTTAAGTCTACGATATCTTAAGAACATGCTCAAATGTTTATCTCACTGTGAGACAGACTTTTCCAACAGGAAACTGAAGTTTGTAAACCACTCACTCTCCCACACCAAACCTCATAGAGAAAATCAGCGATTTTAACATCACACACAGAGGAGCTGTTGATCCACTGCTGTGTGCTGTGATGTTAAAATCACTGATCACTGACTTCAAATGCCTTATGTTTGTGAATTGAAAATCTTAATTTATGTTTATTTGATTGACACAAAGTGACCACACGAGGCAGCAGTAGACCAGCAGCTCCTGTGTCTCCACGGGCTAAAATCACTGGTTTTCTCTGTGGGGTTTGGTGTGGGAGAGTGAGTGGTTTACAAACTTTAGTTTCCTGTGAGATAAAGACGTGAACATGTTCTTAAGATATCGTAGACTAAAGCTATTTTGCTGTATTCTTGCACAGAAGCTGGTGACGTGTTCAGCTCTGTGGTGTTCCACAGATTCCAGAATAATGCAGTTCCTTCTGTGCAAACGCTGTCCAAGAGAAGCGGTGAGTGAAAACAAGACTTATAGAGGATGACTGTCATCAGTCAGTAAATGCATCAGCTATAACGTCATAAAGACACGTTGTAGGGTTAAAATGGATTAAGACTGTGGAGGAAAACCTTTCAGACCCTGTTTACTTGGACACGTCATGGACTGATGCAGAAATCACACAGGTGGATGTTAAAGGAGGAAGTGGACGGTGGATGTTGACACTGCGAGTGGGAGAGGAAGTGGCAGATTTCTAAACGTGAAGTCAAAAAAACATTTCCACATTCTTCCTGTTTCACACTGAACTCTCACCTTAAAGCACGTACGACATGGAAGACATGCGAGGCACTGGAGGTGGGGGGGGGGGGGGGGGTATCTCCTCAGGAGGGAGCTGTAAAGGGGAGTACAAAATGGCGGCCCTTGCCTACACAGCACTGTACACTCGTACAAATATACGTATGTGTCGCGTTTCTTTCCTCTTTCCCTGAGTCTCGTTGATTCCACTAATCACACGGTTTCACGGCAGCAACAACAACACGCTGTAAATACTCTGTGAAATATAAAAGACCTCCCCTTATGGTCTGTATTACACGATTATTAGCTGTCATTTCAGATAACACCTGCTTTATTTCTGTCTGTTCTTCATTCACATGTGTGAGAGACAATGAAATTCAAAGTCAAATTCTGCTCCAACACAAATAACTAGGCTTAAAATGACAAAAGTGACATTTTTAAATACAATTCTTCAGAATAAATATGATGATTATAAACGTAAGAGCCTTTAAAAGCAGTAGAAGTCATCACAGATACTTTATTATCACCAGATATTGATATATTGATAACTGTATAACAACATCATTTTTAATCATTTCTTATGTAACGCTGGTGCATTTCCTTCTATTTTATTACACTTTACTGTTGTATTTTGTTCATTAGTTCATTTTCTTTCTTAGTCTCTGTCTCGCTGTGTATTATGTCCTTTTATTTTACTCTAAACTCTTTTATTTAACTTTATTGTCATATAATAAGTGTAATATCTTTAGTTGATTCTAATATTTCATTCCACAGTGTATTTAACTGTAAAGCTATGTTGTTTTATGTCTTATTTATCCTCTTGTTTATAAGGTCTTGTGTTATTTATACCAGGAATTCTTATACTTTATTCTGTACTTTATTCTCCTATTTATGTTTTATTCCTCATCTTTGTTTAGCTTCATGAGTATGTTCTTATTTCTGAATATTTTATTCTTATATTTACATTTAAATTACGTTTCTTTTCTTAATTTATTGTACGATAGTTTTTATGTTTCCATTTGTAAAGTGGCTGAAACTGAGCTGCTGCTGCTGCTGCTGCTGCTGCTGCTGCTGCTGCTGCTGCTGTGACACAGCACATGTCCCAGCTGAGCTGTGTGCCCCCCCTGCTGGCCCCCCTGCTGACAAACACAGGCTCACTCTCAGTGAAAACAGCTTTTGTGATTTACTTTGTAAAGTTTCTTGAGTTGCTTCTTATTGTTCCTAAATTCCCTTGTTGTTATTTCTGCTGCTGCTGCTGTCCTGTGTCTGTTTCAGCCTGCAGGGGGCGACACTCAGCCTCACCCCCTCTGCATTCTGTTTAAAATGTCAGGAGTTGACATTAAAGCAGCAGCAGCAGCAGCGCTGCATATGGAGACTGTATAACAACCTGCTGCTGCTGAGGTAAAGGTACGAGAGCTGTGTCATTCAGACAAAAGGTCTCTGGTTTTCTTTCCTAATCTGGGGGAAGGGGGATTAGATTAAATCTGTTGTTGCATAGCGACAGTGACATCACCACCGACCACTTTTCACAATGCATAATCACAAAGTGATGCTGCGGTTTCCACATCTGAACCTGCAGAAGACGCTGCTGCCCAGCAGAGGAGATGCCCTGGACAAGTCTGGATTTGGTACATTTGAGTCTTTACTTTCTTTTTAAAACCTTTTTAGTTATTCCAGTAATGTCATTTCTTCATTTTCTTTCATTTAACTACAGAAAAGGATAAATCTTCTTAAGTCTATGGTGTCTTTAAGAACATGCTCACATGTTTATCTCACTGTGAGACAGACTTTTCCAACAGGAAACTGAAGTTTGTAAACCACTCACTCTCCCACACCAAAGCCCATAGAGAAAATCACCGTTTTTAGCTTGTGGAAACATAGGAGTTGTTGATCCACTGCTGCCTCCATCACTAAGTTCAAATGTCATATTTTGTGACTTCAGTGACACAAAGTGACCACACGAGGCAGCAGTAGACCAGCAGCTACTGTGTCCCCGTGAGCTAAAATCACTGATTTTATCTCACTGTGTCTCACAGTGAGATAAAGACGTGGACATGTTCTTATTTTGTGGACTGAAGTACATTTTTTTATTATGAGTCTTTTGTTAAGTAGTTAAAACCTGTTTCTTGGTGGTTTTTCACTTGCATATCTATCTATGATGCTCTCTCACGCCCCCCAGTGGCGCGTGTGTGGGTGTGGCTCCAGCTCAGAGGGGGAGGAGCCTGGAGCTCCATCTGTGTGTGTGTGTGTGTGTCTGGCTGCTGATCAGGTGGAGATCAATCTTCTTCAGAGAGCGGAGATCCACCACCGGACCCTGCTGCTCCAGCCTGGCTCCCACTCCTGCACGGGGATCTCCCCGGACTACCGGCTGCACCCACCGGCTGCAGGACAGTGCCAGCCCCGGTCCTGGTCCCGGTCCTGGTCCCGGTCCTGGTCCTGCAGACTTCAGCGCGGCGGCGGCGGCGGCAGCAGCAGCAGCGGATGCGGTTCATGACTGAGTTATTTTGCGTCACAGGTAAGACTTTTTATACGCTTTTAAACTGTAAAGGCGCGCATGCACGTGGCGCGCGCGCATACTCTGTTAACCTAATTAAAAGTTGAGGTGAGTTAATGAACATATGCTGTTTAATTACAGTTAAACAACTCACTGTAATTAATTAAAATAAAAACGGAAACATATTTTCATGTAACTGTTAACTTTTATTTTATTTGTATTTTAATTTTCCTTCATTTATTGGTGACAGTGACACGATTCTGCTTTATACATTTGATTTATTATTGGGGATTTTTATTAATATTAACATCTATTTTCAACCAGCCATTTTGGTTTTTTATCTTTGGTTAAAAAAAAATCTCTCTAATTATTTATTTATTGAAAGTGGGGAAAAGACACACCATTATTTTTGTTATTATTATTAGGGTTTGAACTAAGTTTATTGAGGTTATAAACAGCAAATCCTTTTATTTCCATTTAACTGAAAGTTTATGATGGAATTATAGAGCAATATATTGACCAAAAACAACATTTTCTTCTGCTTTCTCTTTTGGTCCAATAATCATGTTAAATAAATCTAAAGATGCACTTAAGTGAACAGAGAGTAAACTTGCTTGTTTGAGTTAAAGTGAGAAATTTGGACTCATTTTTATCATGCATTTTTTGTTAGACTCAAGTTTAAGTAAAAAAGAAAAAAGATACCAGCACAAGCATCCCTTTAAATTTGAGTGGTATGCAACTCTATCTTTGTTATTACAAGAGGAAAGAAACTATATCAACTCTTTCCATAATCCATTTTTAGTTTCTGTGATTTTTCATTTTTGGTTTGTGGACAAAAACAAGACGTTTGAGCATGTCATTTCCTGAAATTTTATCCAATCCAATCCAATCCAACTTTATTTGTTAAGCACTTTAAACAAACCACAATGGACCAAAGTGCTGTACAGAATAAATAAAAGGCATAATACATAAAAGGTTCAAAATGAGATAAAACAGCTTAAAATAAATCAGAATCATAAAACACAATAAGAATTAGCAGCCATACAATAAAAAACAATACATTCTATTCAAATAAAATATGTAAAATAAATAAAAAACCAAACGTCTCATGAAGTGTCAAAGGCCAAAGAGAAAAGGTGGGTTTTAAGAAGGGATTTAAAAACAGACAAGGACGAGGCCTGTCTTATGCGCAGAGGCAGATCATTCCAAAGTTTTGGAGCTGCCACAGCGAAGGCACGATCCCCTCTGAGCTTCCGCTTAGTTAGAGCGAGCGGGTGAGTATGGATGTAGAAGCTCAGAGAGGTAGGGCGGGGCAAGACCATTCAGGGATTTAAAAACCAATAAAATCATTTTAAAATCGACCCTGAAGTGTATGGGCAGCCAGTGGAGTGAAGCGAAAATGGGGGAAATGTGCTCAAATTTACGTGTGCCAGTTAAAGGACGTGCGGCAGCGTTTTGTACCATCTGAAGACGGGCAATGGAGGACGCACTAACCCCCACAAGTGAATTACAGTAATCCAGCTGAGTGGTGACAAAGGCTCGAATGACTATTTCAAAATGCTGCCTCGAGAGAATTGGCTTTATTTTGGCCAGCTGCCTCAGTTGAAAACAGACCTGATCTGGTTGTCAAACCTCAGATCAGAGTCAATTTTAACCCCCAGGTTTGTGGTAGTGTGTTTTAAAAGCGGTGCCAAGCAGCCCAGATCTACTTGGGGGGTCTCAGTGGTGCCACCAAACACCATCACTTCTGTCTTTTTGTCATTAAAACTTAAAAAGTTCAGAGTCATCCAGGCCTTTATGTCATCAAGACACTCAAGTAACATTTTAAAAGAGTTAACTTTGTTCTTTTTAATAGGCATGTAGATTTGACTTTGAATTTTATGGACCAATCTACTAATTGATAAATTAAAACAAGACCATAGAAGCAAAGGGAGTAGAGAGACGTGTTGTTGTTGTTGTTTATTTCCTGTGTGGAAAACATTTGATGAAGAGAACAGAAGCAAAGGGGAGTTTCCACATCCGTCTGTTGGACACGGTGGGGGCAGAAAATCAGTTTAAATCAAGCCTGAATTGAGTTCTTCACGGTGTATCAGGAGCCATGTGACTCCTGACGTCACACACTGATGATGTGTCTTCTGTACACATCTGAGCAGAGCGAATTCAATTAGCCACACGCTAACAGGAAGGAAGAATGCTCGCACTGTTCTTGTGCACATGCTAGCACCGCCCTGTTAGCATAGCCCGTGAAGTAAAAGGGGTAGTTCAGTGTTTTTGATCTAACATCTACGTCAGCTTAAGTCTATCACGTGTGAAGAACATGTTCACGTCTTTATCTCACTGTGAGACAGACTTTTCCAACAGGAAACGGACGTTTTAAACCACTCACTCTCCCGCACCAAAGCCCATAGAGAAAATCAGTGATTTTAACATCACACACACACGAGTCGTTGATCTACTGCTGCCTCCATCACTAAGTTCAAATGTCTTATTGAGTAAAATTTGGCATTTGAAAACCCAAGTTTGGATTAACATCAGTGACACAAAGTGACCACACGAGGCAGCAGTATACCAGCAGCTCCTGTGTCCCTGCGAGGTAAAATCACTGATTTTCTCTATGGGCTTTGGTGTGGGAGAGTGAGTGGTTTACAAATAGTTTTTTCCTTGTTTCGTTGTATCTGCTAGAAGTTTGGGACAAAAGTCCATGTGAGGTCAGTCATTAAATTGTGTTAGTTCCGCGTCTCTTGTGACTAAATGGCTGAATAGTTTGTTGTTGTGTTCCTTGAACCATGAGTTCTTTTTACAGTAGCTCCAGCTCCTTCCCTTTGATAACCCTTCAGACCTGACGCTTGTCTATCAACTGTTCAGCAGTGAGTTCATGTCAATCTGTTCATTAGTAACAGGTCAGTGTGGAGACACACAGACAGACAGACAGACAGATAGACAACAGTTATATAATGTTATGCTGAGTTCATGTGACTCCCCGTGGATCAAATGCCCCTGTCTGTTTGGATCACTGCTTCCTGTCCGTGTGTGCATGCTGCCTGTGGCGCAGTGTGCTGCTGTTGCTGTTGCTGTTGCTGCTGCTGCTGCTGCTGCTGCTGCTGCTGCTGCTGCTGCTGCTGCTGTGATGGGTGGACACTCTCACCACTGCTCAGCTGGAGCTCCAGAACAGCAGATAACGACTTATCACTGCTGGACCCTGCACATGACGGTTACAGCCTCCGCCACAAAGTCCAACATGAGCGGGTGCAGTTCACAAACATGGGAGAGCAGATTTCACTCAGGCTTAATGGATACCAGTACATTAAACAGGTAGTTCACACGTTTTAAAGTGTGGTGATGTCGGGCAGCAACAATGAATTGATAATTCATCTATTGGGTTTATCAGTTTGAGTGTTTTTTTAATGGCAAGTTAAAAAAACATTTTTTTAAATTTTTTTTTGAGCTTCTTAAATGTGAATATTTTCTGCTTTCTTTGCTCCATATAAACAAAGAAATCGTTAAAACTGAATCATTTTGGTTTGTGGACAAAAGCAAGACATTTGAGAACATCATTGTTTTGATGTTTGGGACACACTCATCGAAGTTTTTCAACGTTTTTTAATTGGCAAATGTCTTATTTTGTAAAATAAGACATATGAAACATGTCAATATTCAGTACTCGGTGACACAAGGTGACCATACGAGGCAGTGGTAGACCAGCAGCTCCTGTGTGCGTTGATGTTAAAATCACTGATTTTCTCTATGGGGTTTGGTGTGGGAGAGTGAGTTGTTTACAAAAGTTGTCTCCCAGTGAGATAAAGACGTCGACATGTTCTAAAGATAGAAGAGAAAAACAGAACAACTATCCCTTTAAGTCATTTGCGTACCTTTTATTTTATAATGCTGTGTAACTTGGACTTGGTGACGCCTGATAAGAAGGAATTAGATTTATCAGTGAAACAAACCTGAGCTGGCATTTTAATGCTACAGGAGGATATTTTGAAGTTTTTTATTTATTTAGTGTACCTTAGACTGTTAAAATCAGAGCAAATGTTGTATAAATCAATCTTAAGTCATCCAAGTATAAGCTTTTTGTTTTCCTTTCCCTGTAGGGTCTTGTGCTCGTCACAGCCGGGCCGTCTTTAGACTTTGCGTGTGTGTGTGCGTGCGTGTGTGTGTGTGCACAAAGCTCATCTCTCTCTAATCAGGTTTATCCAGTGCTCTGCTCTGCCAGTGTCCACTTCACAAGTCACTGACACACATGAGAGGAAATTAGTGTTTCACACTTATCATGTTCACATTTATAACCTGATGTCCACAAAGCAGTGGAACACAGTTCAAGACCAAACGCTATCACCTCCTGATGTGTGTTTTTTAACGCTTGATCGTAGCTAAAGTGTTTGTAAACTGTTTAGCTACCATTTCAAATACTTGCCTGATGAAATCTATTTCAGCTCCTGTCTACAACATCGTAGGAATACTTTTCACATCTTTATCTCACTGTGAGAAAGACTTTTCCAACAGGAAACTGAAGTGTGTAAACCCCTCACTCTCCCACACCAAAGCCCATAGAGAAAAGCAGTGATTTTAACATCACACACACACAGGAGTTGTTGATCCACTGCCGCCTCCGTCTAACAGTGAGATAAAGTCGTGTAAAACACTCTTTCGGGCTGTGTGTGTATTTTTAGTCTTCCCAGGTGACAGTGAGTGTGTTATCAGACTCACGCCTGGTGAACAGTGAGTTTGTTGACACTGGTGTGATCGCTCCACACTTTTCTCTTCTCTGTCTGAGCAGATTTAGTTTTGTTCATGAAGTGTCTTGTTAGTGTCCCGGGTCACATGGAGCTGGGCTTTTTTCCCCTCTGGCTGTTTGGAGCATGTTTATCTGACAGGAAGTGGAGAATCAGCTCTTGATTCATAAACAAACAGTTGTGTGTTTCATTCAGGGAACGAACAGTGGTCCAAGAAATCATGGTAATGAGTCCAAATGACCAACAACGTGCTCATGTGACTGGAACTAGTGATAACTTTATTTTTACATCATTGGTTATTAAACAATTACGACATCAACCATCAACTCTTTTGGTGATATGACTGTTTGTGTGTGAGAACACAAGTTATCCGTTTATACAGCTTCTCAAATGTGAGGATTTTCTGTTTTTTGTGCCTTTACAGGTACTTTTGACGGTGCTTTATTGATTTTTCACTGCGTTTCTTTTCAACGTGAGTAGGAACACAGTTTCTACCGTAGAAAAGCAGACACGATCACGTTTACATGCAGCATATTTCATATATATAATGTTTGCTTACTGCACCTTTAGGTTGAGTATTTACAGTTTTCTTGGATCTTGCATGATGGTGACCTGCTGCTGTGGTGTGGGTGTGTGTGTGTGTGTGTGGAACTGAACAAGGCTTTATTTTAATCCTCCTCAGATCAACTGAGGGATTATTCAGTGTGGTTTCCGTCTCAGTGCTCATGGATCTCACTGCATGTCATGTGACTCCACTGCATCTCACAGTCTTTGTGTCTGTGACGTTTCATTGTTTTCTCATGTTCAATAATTACATTTAAGTCGGTAGCAGCAGCAGCAGCAGCAGCAGCATTTCATTTGAATGTATCCCACACCAAAGCCCAGAGAGAAAACCAGTGATTTTAACATCACAGCACACAGGAGTTGTTGATCCACCACTGCCTCCATCACTAAGTTCAAATAACTTATTTTGTCAATTCGGCATTAAAAATCCTTCATTCAGATTGACCTCAGTGACACAAAGTGACCACACGAGGCAGCAGGAGACCAGCAGCTCCTGTGATTTTCTCTATGGGAGAGTGAGTGGTTTACAAAGCAACAGAAAGTGAGATAAAGCAGTAATTATCCAGTGTTTGTGTCTTCTCTACAGTATAAGTAACATCATTCTTAGCTTTTCTTACAAAGAACTGCCCCTTGACGTCACTGAGCAGTTACTCAGTTTCAGAAAAGATGAGAAAGAGCTCACAAAAGGATCTTCACACCCTCAAATGTCCACTTGTGTTTAGGTCACATGTTCCTGCTGCTGTCAGACTTTGCCACAGCAGTGTGGAATCATGAGGCCTGAATGGAGGTGAGTGTCGAGCTCTTATCTTCCCTTCAGTCATGACAAAAATACTTTATTTATCCCAGAGGGGCTGGTTCACAAGACAAACGGCATAGAGTTTTTATTCAGTAAAAATCAAAGTCCATAGAGAAAATCAGTGATTTTAGCTGGCGGGGACACATCAGCTGCTGGTCTACTGCTGCCTCGTGTGGTCAGCGTCACAAAATAAGACATTTGAACGTAGTGATGGAGGCAGGGGTTTGTTGTGGGAGAGTGAGTGGTTTGTAACGTGTGTGTTTGTGTTGACAGGAGGCAGCAGGATGCTGTGGCTGCTGCTCTGTCTGCTTCCTGTGGCGAGCTGCAGCTCCACCGATGCTCAGGACGCCGTATACCTGGAAAAACCAGACCATGGTGAGTTTTCACAACTGAAACACAAATCAATCTGTATGAACTTGTTCTGTTTGTGCTCATTGTATGTTTATTTCTGGTCATTTTGTGACACTTAATGTGACATTTTTGACTCTTTATGGTCATTTTTGGACTCTTTGTTCAATCTTTGTGGTACTGTTTCACACTTTATGGTCATTTGGTGACTCTTCATGGTCATTTTGTGTTTATTTCTGACTAGTTTTGTGACTGTTAATGGTCATTTGGGGACTCATTGTGGTGCTTTATGTTCATGTTTCGACTCTTTATGGTCATTTTGGGGACTCTGTGGTCATTTTGTGTTTATTTCTGGTCATTTTGTGACTCTTAAAGGTAATTTTCTGACTCTTTATGTCTTTACGCCGTTTGAAGTCATTTCATGTCTATTTCTATGTTGTGTCTTTGTGTTTATTTTATATCTCTTATTGAGTAGGTGTATTTGTACTCATTTCATGTTGACTGTGATGGAAATGAGGATCATGTTTGTGAAGGTTTAGGTTGTGGCTCAGAGCTGTGTTGTTGTAAAGCTGACAGGAACTGAAAGCAGGAGCCATCTTCTTCTTCTACAAGCTTCTCTGCTGAAGGAGATGTTTTGAGGGAAATGTCAGTGCTATTATCACACACACACACACACACACGCTGCAGCACAGGCTGTCACAGCTGGTGATGATCACTGCAGCTGAATTAGAGAGCAGGAAGATCCGTTTTTAGCTTCTGCTGCAGTCAGAAGAAAGATGAGAAATCATGTAGGATTATAACGTGAGCTGTGAAATGTCACGTCTCACCTGAAATGAAGAGGTCATCACTTCATCACTTTGATCCTCAGCAGGCTTTGCTTTGACATGAACTCACATCTCACTCAGAGACCGGAGAGATCTCAGCTGAAACATCAACATTCACTGTTACTCTGTAACTGTGTCATTTACACCTTTTTTTCTTTTTTTTTTCTTACCTTCCTCTATGGTCATTTTTGACTCTTTATGGTCATTTTGTGTTTATTTATGGTCTTTTTTTGGAATCTGTGGTCATCTATGGTCATTTGGTCAATCTTTGTGGTACTGTTTGACACTTTATGGTTATTTGGGGACTCTCTGTGGTAACATTTGTCACTTTATGGACATTTGATGACTCTTTGTGGTCATTTTGTGTTTATTTCTGGTCATTTTGTGACCATTAATGGTCATTTGGTGACTTTGTGTGGTCCTTTTGTCTATTTGTAGCACTTTGGGGGCGCTTTACGTTCATGTTTTGACTCTTTATGGTCATTTGGGGACTCTTTGTGGTCATTTTGTAACTCTTAATGGTCATTTGGCTATTGTCAATTTCTGACTCTTTATGGTCATTTTGTCTTTCCAGTCATTGTGTGTCTGTTTAATTTAATGTCTACTTCTACTAATTTTGAGGCGGTTTGTGATCATTTTCATCTCATTGTATGTATTTGTAGCCATTTTATGTGGGTTTCACCATCATTTTATGAATATTAAAGTTGTTATATGTGTTTTTTACTCAGTTACGGCCTTTTTTATACTGCTTTATGTCTGCTTTAGCCATTTTGTCCAATAATTTAGTCAATTTAGTCATGTAATATCCCCTTTTGGTCTGTTATGTTTATTATGAGACTATTAACATCTATTTTTAGTAATTTCCTCATCTGTTTTTGTGTTTTTTGTTTGTTATTAGTCATTTTACGTCCCATTCTCTGCAAAATGAGGACTTTTTGACTTGACTCAGATTTCAGATTCAGATTTTTATGAAGAAATGAAATGGGAGTCTGTATGGAATTAAGGAGACCGGTGTTAAAAAGACGATTTGATGAAGAGTCACAGAGTTGAAGCTCTCATCCCTCGTTTCATGATTCATTTGACAGAAAATCTCTCTCCAGAATTAAAGCTCTCAGTTTCTCGGAGGTGGAGGTTGTCATCATCATCATCACCATCATCATCATCATCGCTCACCTTTGTGATTGTTTTTTTCTCACAGAGTCAGTCGCCGTGACGACAAGGCCTCACATCTTTAACTGTCGCTCGAAAAACATGGAGGACTTCGCCTGCTGGTGGCGTCCATTGGACAACCTGACAGAGACGGAGGAGGTCACCTACGTCCTAACCTACTCCATAGAGTACGTACATCACACTACCTCCATCATAGACTTCATTTCCATACAGGGGGGTGGAGTGGCTCAGTGGTTAAGACCGGTACCCTGTGTGCCAAAGACATCATGGTCGCAAGTATGACTCCACCCCTGGCTGATTGTACTCAATTCCATTGTAAGTCCCTTTGGATAAAGAGCGTCTGCTAAATGACATGACATGACATGACATGTAATACAGGTGTATTTTTAAACTGATAACTTAAAGTACAGATGTGCAATACACACAAACTGACATAATGTACGTACAGTCCATAGAAATTGACATTTAGACTCTTTTAGACCATTTTAAACATTGATTTATCACAGGTAAAACAGATTTTAACCACTTAACAAAAGACTCACCTCATAAAATGGTGAACAAGGTAACAGAGAAGCTAATCTGTTGTAAATATTGAAGATAAAAAATAAAGTCCAAATGTATAAACAGCAAAATGGCTTCATAGATTCATCCAATCATGTGTTTTCTTGTCTGTTGTTCACAGACAGGGGCCCAGTCATGAATGTCCAGACTACACGAGCGCTGGTCCCAACAGCTGCCACTTTGACAAAAGCCACACCAACGTGTGGAAGATCTACTGCATCAACGTGACGGCCGTCACCGCCCACAGGAACTACACTTCCCAGCAGCGCTGCCTGGACATAGCAGATATTGGTGAGAGAAAAATAATCGACATTATCTTTAGATTGTGTTCACGTCTTTATCTCACTCTCCCACACCAAAGCCCTGATCATGTGATTGAATCAGCACCGATTGATTGATTCTGTGTCGTCCACAGTTCAGACCGAAGCTCCAGTCAACCTGACCTACCAACTGGAAGACACCGGTGGACACGAGGTGGGACACACTGCACATCTGTCCTGGGAGTACCCGGAACCATCGGACCTGCAGTACGGCTGGATCACACTGCTCTACGAGCTGCAGTACAGAAGTGTCGACGAGTCAGAAGACTGGAAGGTACAGAGGGGCAGAGATGATCGGGGCCAACAACACTCTACAGGGAGCCAATGTGTCACACCACTATGTATATTCTGAATTTTGAAAAGACATTAGATTCAATTTGGTCTGTCAAATTGAATCTAAAAGATGAAATGAAAAAAGTGCTGGTGTGTGTGTTGTGGTTGCAGGTTAAATTCCCGCTGAACGAGCCTCACGTGAAGCTGCTCGGCCTCCCCGTCGGTGACTATGAGATCAGAGTTCGCTGCCGTTCAAAAAACTATGGCCTGTGGAGCAAATTTAGCTCCCCACTGTTCATGAGCATCCCATCCAAAACAACCACAGGTACACACACACACACACACACAGGGTTACAAAATTATTATTATTATCATTATTATTATTCTTTACTTTATAAAATCTACGTCATGTGAAGTCTACGACATCTTAAGAACATGTTCATGTCTTTATCTCACTGTGAGACAGACTTTAACAACAGGAAACTGAAGTTTGTAAACCACTCACTCTCCCACACCAAAGCCCAGAGAGAAAATCAGTGATTTAAGCTTGCAGGGACACAGGAGCTGCTGGTCTACTGCTGCCTCGTGTGGTCACTTTGTGTCACTGAGTTAAGTCTAAATGAAATATTTCAAATGCTGAATTCAAAAAAATAAGACATTTGAACTTCGTGATGGAGGCAGCAGTGGATCAACAGCTCCTGTGTGTGTGATGTTAAAATCACTGATTTTCTCTATGGACTTTGGTGTGGGAGAGTGAGTCTAACAGTGAGATAAACCTGAATTACATTTCATTTTGCCCTGTGTGCAGGGAAGCTGGTGGTGATGATCCTGGTGACGAGCGTCAGTGTGGTGTCTCTGCTGGTCATCGGCTTTGGTGTTGTTCCACAGAGCAGAAGGTGAGAAGACACAGACACAAACACAGACACAGACACAGACACAAACACAAACACAAACACAAACACAAACAGACACACACACACACACACAGACATACACACAGACACAGACACAGACACAGACACAAACACAGACACACACACACACACACAAACACAGACACACACACACACACACACACAAACACAAACACAAACACACAAACACAAACAGAGACACAGACACAGACAGACACACACACAAACACAGACACACACAGACACAAACACAAACACACACACAAACACAGACACACACACAGACACAGACACAAACACAGACACAGACACACACAAACACAGACACAGACACAAACACAGACACAGACACACACAAACACGGACACAAACACAAACACAGACACAGACACACACACAAACACAGACACAGACACAGACACAGACACAGACACACACACAAACACAGACACAGACACAGACACACACACAAACACAGACACAGACACAGACACAGACACAGACACACACACACACACACACACACACACAAACACAGACACAAACACAAACACACACACACAGACACACACACAGACATACACACAGACACAGACACACACTCATCATGGAAACATTATGTTCACTAAACCGTGTGCGCTCTATGTTTTCACTGTAGAATAAAAGACTTCTTCCTGCCGCCGATCCCTAAACCGAGGATCATGGGCATCGACCCGCTGCTCCTGGAGGTAACATCATTTCAATCAGCTGGGATTTTATGTTTGTTTGTTTATTTAACATTATAGCATCTTAAGAACACGTTCATGTCTTTATCTCACTGTGAGACAGACTTTTCCAACTGGAAACTCACGTTTGTAAACCACTCACTCTCCCACACCAAAGTCCATAGAGAAAACCAGTGATTTTAACATCACACACACAGGAGTTGTTGATCCACTGCTGCCTCCATCACTAAGTTCAAATGTCTTATTTTGTCAAATTCAGCATTTGAAAACCCACGTTTGGATTAACATCAGTGACACAACGTGACCACACGAGGCAACAGTAGACCAGCAGCCTCACTGATTTTCTCTGTGTGAGAGTGAGTGGTTTACAAACTCCAGTTTCCTGTTGGAAAAGTCTGTCTCACAGTGAGATAAAGACATAGACATATTTATTAAGATACTTAAACTGACGCAGATTATATTCTACATTCTCTCCCCCTCTTCTTCGTGTATTTGAATCTTCTCTTTTGTTTCTCATCCTCTCCTCTTCCACCCTCAGAAGGGTCACCTGGATGAAATCAACCGTCACTTCAGCACCTTCCACAGCTACTGTCCTCCCAGCTACACAGAGGACGTGTGGGACCAGGTCAGCACCGACAGCTTGTGTTTCTCCGTGTCAAAGGACTCCAGTGTCCCGGCAGCCAACACAGACCAGGACAAAGATCCTCTCATGGTTCCATGTGACATAAAACCTGTCGCTGCCCGTGTTCAGGTTCTGGCCCAGAACCCGTCCTCATACGTGCAGAGTCCGTCTCCGTACTGCTCGTCCCCTCCCGACGCCTTCACTCCTCCACTTCCTGTCTCGTCTCTGTGGCCAAACCCCGAGCTCCCGCCGCTGCCGGACTACAACGTGATCGGACACGACAACTCTTTAACTCCTCCCGACTCCACCGCCGTCACCGCCGGGCACTCCCCCCCGGACTTCTACACCTGCGTCCAGCTGGTCAATGAAAGCAGTCAGCTGCATCTGGTGCCGTACATCTCCACGCCCTACTGCAGCGAGTTCCCGCCTCCGCTGGGCGTCGACGTCAGCGCGGGCGAGAAGGAAGAAAAGAAGAAGAAGAAACTCGCAGAATACCAAGCCAGGAAGAATGTGACCAATGAGCAGAAATAGGCTGAGAGCGGCGGTGAAGTGGTCGTGCCTCTGCTGCCCGTCGCCGTGGACAACTAAAGCTAAGCACATGCACAAAAACACTCTGTTGTTAACGTCACACTTATTTAAATGTCGTTGAATTTCAAACGTGACAAAAAAACACGTTCTTGCTCCAAGAACACGTGATGTTTGACATGTTTTACTCTCTGTTTCTCTGCTCACACACACGGACCAAGATCTGTTCAGGTGACATGTTCTTAAAGGAATAGTCTGGGATTTCTTTGAAGCCTGGTCGTACACAGATCCACATTCTCAGTGAAAACATGACTGATTTTACTATTACTATTTCACTATTTAACAGACTTTTCCAACAGGAAAGTGCAGTTTGTAAACCACTCACTCTCCCACACCAAAGCCCATAGAGGAAATCAGTGCTTTTAACATCACAGCACACACAAGTTGTTGATCCACTGCTGCCTCCATCACTAAGTTCAAATGTCTTATTTTGTTAATTCGGCATTTTGATTAACTTCAGTGACACAAAGTGGCCACACGAGGCAGCAGAAGACTAGCAGCTCCTGTGTTCCTGTGAGCTAAAATCACTGCTTTTCTCTATGGACTTTGGTGTGGGAGAGTGAGTGGTTTACAAACGTGAGTTTCCTGTTGGAAAAGTGTCTCACTGTGAGATAAAGACGTGAACATGTTCTTAAGATATCATGGACTTGAGTTTATTAAATGAGAGTAAGAATTTTTCCAAACCCACAACCTTTCATTGAAGAAAAATAACAATAAATCTATAAAAAGTAAGACAGAAAAAAAGTCATAATCACATGATCATTATCACATGTTGCTTCTCTTTATCTGTGCTTGTCTTTATAAAACTCACTTTCAGGGTCGTCCATCTTTTCTCAGGAAAATTAAAAAGTGCAATGTCCTTTGAGGTGTGGAGCAGACTTGATTGACAGCTGGAAACATTGTTGAGTTACAGTTTGTAATGTTCCACAGGAAAATAAGCTCGTTTTTCTTTAACCACACGTCGTCTGTTAGTCGTCCTGCTGTTGAACTGATGACAGAGAGAGTTTTTCATGTCCTCGCTCGTGCTGTAAACTCAGGTCTGATGACATTTTTCCTGCTTTACATGTTGGCAAAAAAGTGCCAAAAAAGACAAAGTGACAGGAAGTGACGCCTGCGAGCACCAAAGACGAGGCACAGAGCGTCAGACTTTTCACCATGAACTCTTTTACGCCTTCACAGCTGGGAAAGTTGTTGATGTTTTCAGTGGTTTAGAATAGTGATTGAATTTAATGTCAGTGTTTTCAAAATAGACTTTTCCAACAGGAAAGTGAAGTTTGTAAACCACTCACTCTCCCACACCAAAGCCCACAGAGAAAACCAGTGATTTTAACATCACACACACAGGAGTTGTTGATCCACTGCTGCCTCCATCACTGAGTTCTAATGTCTTATTTTTTTAATTCAGCATTTGAATTATTTAATTTAGACTTACCTCAGTGACACAAAGTGACCACACGAGGCAGCAGCAGATCAGCAGCTCCTGTGTCCACGCAAGCTAAAATCCTTGATTTTCTCTGTGGGCTTTGGTGTGTGAGAGTGAGTGGTTTACAAACTTCAGTTTCACCGTCATCACCTGTGATGATGAAGAGCTCAGTCCGCTGTGATGTCGTGCTGTCTGTGTGTTTGTCTCAGTGATCTCTGTATGTGCCTTTTTGTTCAAAATGAATGTGCCGCCTCACGAATGTGTCATTCACTCGTTCACCGTGACACAGTGAGCTCAGCACACACTGTGTCCTCTCACACTGATGCGCTTTGGGTTTTTGTTTCATGCAATAAAAACATCAAACGTTTGTGGAGGGTTTATCATTTTTAACAGAGTGTAAAGAAAGCAAAGGAAAACCAGGTGTCAGGTGTCAGAGCCTCCACAGGCCTGCTGGGGGAGGAGGAGGAGGAGGAGGAGGAGGAGGTGAGGGGGAGTCTCTTGCTCTCTCTCACTCTCTGAGTCACTCTGACCGTCATCAGCCTCGGACCAGACCACCTCCTCCACTCTGACCGCTGTCCCAACACAGAGAGGTAAGAAAACACACACTCACACACTCACACAGAGGAGGTTTTTATTTCAGTGTGTGTGTGTGTGTGAGACACACACCTTTGTTTAAAGCTTATTGTTGTTGTTGTTGTGTTACTTTAAAGAAGTTTGTTCTGCTGTCAGTGATCTGCTGCTCTCAGGCCTGACACACACTCTCTGAGGCAGCTGTCACCTCAGGTATAAATAGACTTCACACACACACACACACACACACACAGTGATGTCAGTTACTTTTTTAAAGAAATCAAATGTTATCAGCAGCTCAGAACCAGCTCACACACACACACACACACACACACACACAGGACTCACACTAGTTGGCGATGGTTGGTTGATAGTGTTTAGTTGGTCTTTGATTGTGGTTGGTTGCTATCAGTTCCGTTGTGGTTGTTTGTTTGGAGTTAGTTGTGGTTGATTAGTCAGTTGGTTGGCTGGTTGCTGCAGTTGGTTGTTTGTGGTAAATTAGTTGGTTGTGTTTGGTTGGTTGCTTGGGGTCAGTTAGTTGTTGGTTGTGGTTTTTCTTTGATTAGTTGTGGTTGATAAGTTGACTGGTTGGTGGTTGTTTGCGGTAAATTAGCTGATTGTGTTTCGGTGGTTGCTGCAGTGCGTTGTTTGTGGTAAGTTAGTCGTTTTGTTGGTTATTTGTAGTTAATTAGTTGACTGGTTGGCTGATAGTTGGTTGATAGTAGTTGGTTGGTTGATAGTGGTTAGTTGGTTGGTTGATAGTGGTTTGTGGGTGTTGGTTGGTATCAGTTCCATTGTCATTGCTTGTGGTTGGTTGTTTGGGGTTAGTTTTTTCACTGGTTGTGGTTGGGTTTTTTGGTAAGTTGTGGTTAATTAGTCGTTTTGTTGGTTATTTGTGGTTGATAAGTCGGTTCGTTGGCTGATTGTGTTTTGGTGGTTGGTTGTGTTTGGTTGGTTGACTGTTGTTTTGAGTCAGTTGTTTTGTTGGTTGTGGTTTTTCTTTGATTAGTTGTGGTTAATAAGTTGACTGGTTGGTGGTTTTTTGCGGTAAATTAGCTGGTTGTGTTTGTTTGTGGTTGGTTAGTATTGCTGGATTGGTATTGAATTGCATTGTAATTAGGTGTGGTTTTTCTGTGGGTAGTTAGTTGTGGTCCATTAGTTGTTTGTTTTTTAGTTAGTTGTGGTTAATTAGTTGACTGGTTGGTTAGTAGGTTGGGTGGTTCACCAGTTTTTCTCCACGCTCAGGGTGAGGGATCTCGGTTGCCATGGCATCGGCCAGTGAGAGCGATGACCGTGGCGATCAGGCTGTTCCTGATGGAGGTGAAGAGGAGCGGAGCGTCAGAGGAGTCCAGTCTCAGTACCTGCGCTGCTCCTCCCCCAGGTGAGACACCACTTCCTGTTTCCTGACGTTTGTTCCAGATTAAAAGCTGCTGACTGAGGACTGTCTTCTCCTCTCTGTGTCTCAGTTTCTCCATGGTGTCTGAATCCAGATTCTCCACCATCTCTGGCTCTGACGCTGCCAGCATCTACATGGAGCCCATTCACCTGTCATCAGCCATCGCTGCCAAGAAGATCATCAACGAGGGTGAGACTGTGAGTGTGTGTCACTGGAAACACTAGAAGTCCAGATCTTAACATGTTCATGTCTTTATCTCACTGTGAGACAGACTTTTCCAACAGGAAACTGAAGTTTGTAAACCACTCACTCTCCCACACCAAAGCCCATAGAGAAAATCACTGATTTTAACATCACTGCACAGGGGAGTTGTTGATCCACTGCTGCCTCCATCACTCACTTCACATGTCTTATTTTGTCAATTCGGCACAGAAGAATATCCATTAGCATTAGTTATTAATAATAATAATAATAATGTCATTATGACATTACACATTACACATAACATCATGTTTTTTTCTGACCACCTGACTCAGACTCACTTCATCATTGTCATTTGATCTGTTGGAATAACAACTGTCGCCTGAGTTCAGTTTCAGCTTCAGTCTTAAATCAAATGAGAAGTTGAAGTTGATGAAAATGACTCCTCCCACCTCCACATTCAATCACTCTCATTATCTCACATGCTCGTCCATGTTTCACTCCTTCACCTTGCTACCCCACGCACACACACACACACACAGATGTAGGTAGATGTTTCTCATCGTCACAGTGATTGAGTGAATTAGCCTGTGTGTGTGTGTGTGTGTGTGTCCTGCTTCACATTCCTCTTCTCACATTATGTCACATTATGTCACATTAATGGACGAGCCGTGCTTCATCTACAGCCGTGACAGTGAATGTGAAGCGATGGTTAGCGCTCCATCGTCTCCACCATGGCTTCATACTTTTACGTGATGTGATATATGCAGGAGCTCTGTGTGGAGTCTCCATAATTCATGCAAGTATGCCGTGTGTTTTCCCAGGACTGGGTTCATGCATACTACAGTATAATGAGTATCATTCATTTAAGAGTTTTTGTTCTCATTTTCAACTGATATCTCAGGTTTTTAACAAAATCTATGTCTTTAAGAACACGTTCACGTCTTTATCTCACTGTGAGACAGACTTTTCCAACAGGAAACTGAAGTTTGTAAACCACTCACTCTCCCACACCAAAGCCCATAGAGAAAATCACTGATTTTAACATCACAGCACACAGGAGTTGTTGATCCACTGCTGCCTCCATCACTCACTTCACATGTCTTATTTTGTCAATTCGGCATTTGAAAACCCAAGTTTGGATTAACATCAGTGAGACAAAGTGACCACACGAGGCAGCAGAGGACCAGCAGCTCCTGTGTCCCCGCAGCTAAAATCACTGTTTTTTTCTCTGGGCTTTGGTGTGGGAGAGTGAGTGGTTTACAAACGTCTGTCTCACAGTGAGATAAAGACGTGAACGTGTTCTTCAGATGTCGCAGACTTGAACTGATGTCGATGTTATGAGTTGAGTGTTTTGTTGAGTGACTAAAAACCAAAACAAAACCTCCTCTTTTTCCTCAGAGCTGCCTCCTCGTGTGCGCACAGAGTCCATTCCGGACTCCGTGCTGGAGACCGCAGAGGAGCTGATGGTGGAGGACCTCTACAACCGGGTCAGGGACATGATCGACGACCGCAGTCCCTACAACACTCCCTGTGTGCTGGACATCCAGAGGGCCATGGTGCAGGACCGTCTGGAGGCTCCCATGAACCCGGTGGATGAGGTGTGGCCCAGCATCTTCATCGCGGAGAAGTGAGTCGTGTGTTCACTGAGCCTGCAGAAGATCCAGGGCTCCGTCTGCTCTGGTCACTGAACATCAGAGAGGAGGTTTCAGGTGTTCTGCTCGTTCATTCTCAGATCTGTTGCCGTCAACAAGGCTCGTCTGAAGCGAATGGGCATCACCCACATCCTCAACACCGCCCACGGCACCGGCGTCTACACGGGCGAGTCCTTCTACGCCGGCATGAACATTCAGTACATGGGCATCGAGGTGGACGACTTCTCCGACGCAGACATCTCCCTGCACTTCAGGCCTACTGCCGAGTTCTTGGACGAAGCTCTGCTGACGCACAAAGGTGAGAAAGACCTGGTCCTGGACGGAACTTAGAACCTAATAAACATCAGATTCCAGGTGTTATCACCATGTTCTCCACTTACAGGAAAGGTCCTTGTGGTGTCTATGATGGGCATCAGTCGCTCTGCCGTCCTGGTGGCCTCATACCTGATGATCTTCCAGCACATGTCCATCATGGAGGCGTTGACGTCCGTCAGGAAAAAACGTGCAATCAACCCCAACGAGGGTTTCCTGAAGCAGCTGCGAGAGCTCAACGAGACCCTGATGGAGGAGCGCGACGACGACGACGACACGCTGAGTCAGTGCTCAGTCATCGACGCTCGCGCCCGCGCTCGCATCTTCAATGACGGTGGAGATGATGATGATGATGATGACACTGACGGGGAGGACGACCAGAGTATGGTCCAGGTGAAGGCTAACTCCATCATGATGGAGGAGGAGACAGATGGACAGAGTGTGATGAGCAGCGTGGCCTCCTCTGCAGCCGCCGCCGCCCTCAGGAGCGGATCGACTGCCGCTCAGCACGGATCCACCGGCGCTCCAGAGGAGTTCGTCCTCCCCGACCACGAGGCCAAGGAAGACGATGACGACGGTCTGGAGGGAATGATCCACGAGTGGCAGAGGAGGAACGAGAAGTATCAAGACGACGACTGGCTGGAGGCGCAGCTGAACAGCGACGGCGAAGACGAGGAGTCTCGCGCAGGAGGCGAAAGACCGAAGAGGATGAAAGACGGCGCGGACGCCGACGTGGAGAGCGTCACCAGCGAGGAAGTGCGAGCGGTGAAAGAGCGGCTGAAGCGTCGCGGCAGGCGTCCGCCTTCAGACGCCATGTCCACCTCCAGCTGCACGAGTTACTCTGACCTCTGGAAACAACGGCTGAGAGAAATTGAGGAGCAGGCGGCCTCACGCTACCGCAGGAAAGAGGAGGAGGAAGAGAGTGAGAGCACTGTGACAGAGGACGGAGGAGGAGGAGGAGGAGGAGGAGGCGCTAAGAAGAGAATTGAAGACGAGGTGCAGAGCATCCTCTCCGACACCAGCTCCATGTACAACTTCTGCCAGAACAACAAGGAGAAGCTGACGCCTTTGGAGCGCTGGCGCATCAAGAGGATCCACTTTGGCTGGAACAAGAAGGAGAACGAGGACGGAGAGAAAAGTTCTGTAGGAGACGGAGAGAAGGGCGAGGGAGGAGCGAGGACGCCGTCCTTCGAGGACGTCAACCTGACGGCGTATCAGGCGTGGAAGCTGAGGCAGCAGAAGCGTCTCGGGGAGGAGAACACCGAAGAGATTTTGGAGATGAGTCGAGGCGAGGACTCTGCCACCGTCAAGAGGAGGCAAAGACGGGAGGAGGTTCTGGAGCGTTCCAAGAAGAACTTAGAAGAAAGTCAGTCCCTGTGTGGCTGGGAGAATGAGAGCTGCGTCAGTGGAGGTACGATTCCACTGTCAGCCTTCTGGGCCGGAGCCGGAGTCACAGGACCGCCGAGTGTCTCCAACGACGACAACGTGTCCGTGCTCAGCGGCAGATCGTCCCTCATATCTTCAGTGTCGCAGCCTCGCAGCTCGAGATCAGCGCAGTCTGCGGTTCCTCCCATCCTGCCCGTTCCAACCGTCCAGGGCCCGGGAGGTGAACCCATGGTCAACCTGGCCAGCATCCAGAGCTGGATCGCTAACGTCGTCACGGAGACGATCAAACAGAAGCAGAGTGAGATGAGTCTGCCTCCTCCGTCACGAGCAGGATCACAGCTCAGCTTTGGTGGTGGAACCAGTGTGATTTCAGGCCGAGGAGCCGATGAAGACAAAGTGTCCTCGCTGAGTGGAGCGTCTTACTGCAGCGGTCAGTCCCAGGTCCGTGGGAGAGCGGAGTCCGTCCTCTCAGGTGTGGGGTCCAGCAGCGTCTCAGGGCTCAGCAGTAAAGGTTCAGTGCTGGACTCCACCTACGGCTTAAAGAAGAAGAAGATCACCACCACCAGTGTCCCGCTCTTCAGCCTCTTCCAGGACCAGGTCAACCTGGGCAAACTGGACGCTATGGACAAGGAGATCAAGTCTGGAATGAGGGACAAAATGGCGACCTACGAAAAGAAGAAGATCCTGGAGGACAACAAACGTAGCACCCTGTACAAGAAGAAGAAACCAAAGGAGGATGAAGACGAGGAGGATGAGAGGAAGAGGAAAGAGGAGGAGTTTCTGGAGGAGGCAAAGAAGAAGGAGAAACCAGCGAGGACGTATGGTCTGTCTGGCTGTCTGAATCTGAAGACGGCTCTGGAGAAAGACAAGGACACCAGCGTGGACGACTGGCTGAAGAGTGTCCGGCCTCCTCCGAGGAGATCGGCGGCCGGAGCAGGAGCAGAAGATCCCTACGATGATCTCGACGCCTCCGCTTCTGAATTTGATTTCTCCAGCCGCGGGGACGAAGAGGAGGAGGAGGAGGAGACGTACGGCTCCAGATCCAGATCCAGATTACGAGCAGATCTGAGCAGCGAGGAAGCGGATTATTCCTGCAACGGTTTCACACAAGCACGCGGCTACGGCAGAGCGGCGAGATCGTACGACGCTTACGACGGCGTCGACGAGGCGCCGGAGAGCCACGACGACTTCTCCACCAGGAGGAGGTACGCTCACCACACGCGGTACGACGGCGGCGAGGCCGAGGCCGGCGGCAGGAGAGGGAGAGCCACCAACGACGAGGAGGAGGAGGACGACATCGCGACCTTCATCGCTCAGACCAGACAGAGGGTCAGAGCTCGGGCGGCTGCAGAGGCAGAAGACGACGAGGTCCTCGCTGCGTGGAGAGCACAGCAGGAGGCCAAGTCACAGAGTCGCAGTCAGACCTAGAAAACTCAAGAACACTTCACACGCGAGCTTTTAGCCGGCGATCGTGAGCCCGATCACGACCACGTTCAGCGAGTGAAGAACTGAACCATTCTGTGAACAAACCTTTTTATTCAAACTGATTCTAACGATTCATCTACACCCAAAACAACCGCTTTACCAGGAGGTCCTCGCCGAGCCGAGCTAGAGCTGTATCGTGTAAAAGCACCAGGGGGCGCCGTTTAAAATAATCAGACGTCTGAATGTTAGTTTTGACTTTAATGTAACTGTGACAATCACAATGTTTTCAAACCTTGAGTTTATTCTTAGAGTTTGTTTTTTTTGAGGCGATCCGAAGAAACTCACTTTTTCTCTTCAGCCGTTTACGTCACATTTGCAGTTCTCCTCCAGGGCCACACGAGGGCGCTTGGTCTTATTGTTTCAGCAGCCGTTTGTGTCATTAACCATAATAACTGCAGCTGTGAAGCGTGAACTGCACCATAAATGCATTTATTTGCTCTCATTTATTGAGTGGTGTCAATAATCAATTTAAATATTCAGAAACACGTCATTGTGATGAAAAACTTCACTGATTTTTACTGTAAATTAGCTCGTAAACATTTGTTCTCTTGAAACTCGTCTATTTTCACACGACATGACGAGAAAGTCCTGAAAATGAAATGGTCTCTGTACAGTCACGTAGTTTTATTATTGCAATAAAAGATAAATGATGAGTCACGGCTGCGTTCTGTGAGTCATTGTGTCGACTCAATACAAAGTCACAGAGAAATTATTGTAATTATAAAGCCTAGGGTTGTGTTATAATAACATTTAGTACATTATGTCGTTTTTAAACATGACTTTAATGAATCAGCTGTGTGATTGTTATTTTCAGATTAAATTAAACACAGTTGTGTCACGTTTTTCTTCTATAATTGGATTTAAACAAGGAGCATTTTGTCTTAATCTATGTTCAACACTCCTTCTCTTGCATTACAGTGCCGTCTAGTGGACAAAGAGAGCACTGCTTTTGACATTTCATCTGAAAATATGATTTACTGATTCTGATCAAATAATCAATAAAATCTGTCAGATTACATCTATACTGACTGTGATTTTAACATCACACACACACGAGCTGTTGATCCACATTAAAAAAAAAACCCCTGAATTATCCATTTAAATTAGGCCAAATAGTTAATTAGCAGATAAATAAATTGCATTTTGTAAATGCTGAACATGTGACCTACGTTACTGTTTAGTTTTAATGAAAGAAAATGAGGACATTTGTGTTTGCAGCTCCTCGGTCGTCAGGTCGTCGGCTGCAGGGAAACGTGACGGAGGACAGA
The DNA here is from genome assembly GCF_958295425.1 of Solea solea. NCBI lineage: Eukaryota > Metazoa > Chordata > Actinopteri > Pleuronectiformes > Soleidae > Solea > Solea solea. Next base: position 930,241 of record NC_081135.1, on the reverse strand, counting down.
AGACAAAAGACAGAAGAGCCGACAGACGACAAGACAGACAAGACAGACAAGACAGAAGGACGTCAGGCGTCAAAGTACAAAAGCGCGTCGTACAGAAGGATCCAGAGAGGAAACAACACAGGGTTTGAGGCCCTGATGAACTTGTGATTAAACTCCCTTTATTTCATGAGCCTGTGTTTGTGGATGAGGACCGACGTCGCTCACATAAACACAAAGAAAAATCAAATATCGTCAATGAAAGCAGGAATATGTAGGTTTCACTGGGTCGCCAGCATTAGATCAAACAAACGTCACCATCATTCATTTACAATTCTCTACTTATTTCTGTTCAAATTGTGCAAAAACTCAACTTTTTATGCGGCTACGTTCATACTAACTAAATCTGGTGTAAATCTTCATGAAATTGTAAATTTGAGCAATAATTGAGCATTTCTTCTTTGCCTGTTGATTGTTTTGTTATTTACATTCACTTCTTTCTGCAGATTTGTCAATAAAAAAATGAATTTGAAAGACTGTTGCTCATCTGTTGATGTTTCACTGCAGTTAGCACGTAAATAAATACACGATTAGTGAGTTACAATGTTATAGTTTGCCTGTATGTCTGTCTTCTTCTTTTTACATCATTTAGAGTTTACATTTGTCAATAAACTGAAGTGAACTACAAGTCCCACAATCCTCCGCTCGCTCGCTGACGTCACAGGGACCCCGGACCCGGCGTCGCTCTGTCAGCAGCTGTGGCATCGGTGTGTGTGTGTGTGTGTGTGTTTTGAGTGTTTTTGGGGACACTTTTCTTCACCCTCGTGTTGTTTCGTGTGATTTTATCACAGGTAAGTTCATTGGAAAACACGTTCTTACGAGTTTGACTCGGGTTTCGAGTCAAACTCGGATGTTTTAGCTTAGTTTTTTATGATCGTAAAGTTAGCCGGGCTAGCTAGGTAGCTTTCAAGATGGCCGCCGTGCAACAAAAACAAACGCTTCAAAATCAACGAAGACGTTCGTTGTAAAGTAAACACAGTGATTTTAATGTTCCGTAACATTCACACTAAACTCACTAAACTCAGTAAACTCAGTAAACGTGTGATAATGTGCTTGTTTAGAGTGTGTGTGTGTGTGTGTGTGTGCGTGCAGCCCGCAGCGATGACACCGCCGCTGCAGCTGCTGTTATCCACAGGAGGAAGAGGAAGAGGAAGGAGGTGATGATGATGAGGAAGAGGAGGAGGAGGATTACACGCAGTTAGCTGACGGAGCGACAGAGCCGAGCCCAGACTCGGTGTGTGAGCCGACAACCGGAGCAGGAGCGGGGACACGGAGAGGCGAAGATGCCGCGGAGGAAACAATCCAACCCTCAGCCGGTGAAACGTGAGTTCTCCCTCCAGCTGTTTGTGCTGGATCACGTGCGTCACGAGACTGTCGTTCACTGTCACACGGTCACACGTGCACGCGCCGTCTCCGTTCAAGGAAGTGCAGTCTTTTCTAAATTCACGCGAAAGACGTTTTGCTGCCGTTTGAACGAAGAGTTAAAGTTTGTCAGAGAGAAGCTGCCGGACTGGTTTCACGTGTTGACTTTACACCATGACTTCTTCCTCATTATCCAACACACACACACACACACACACACAGAGAGAGAGGAAGACTGTGGAATTAAAGGGATCGTTCACATGTATTTAAACACCGAGGATTTCACAATAAGACGAGGCAGCAGTGGATCAGCAGCTCCTCTCTGTGTGTGTGTGTGTGTGTGTGGTTTACAAACTTGACTTTCCTGTTGGAAAAGTGTGTGTCAGTGAGTGAGTGAGTGAGTGAAGACGTGAATGGTAGACTTAATGATGAAGTGAATCTTTGGTTAAAAGTCTCTTGAGAGTGTGGATATTATAGACTCTGTGCACACTTGTAAAAACACAAACGGTGCATTTAAGTGCACGCTTGTGTGTGTGTGTGTGTGTGTGTGTGTGTTAGATGGACTCTCCACTTCCTCTCCTCCTCCTCTCTCACCTGACCTCCTCACCTCCTGCTCTTGTTTTCCTTCCTTTCTTTCTTTCTTTTTTATCTCTTCCTCTGCTCCCGTACTTCACCTCATCTCACGTGTTTGTCTTTTATTTTTTTAAACCAGTTGAACTTAAGTCACAGGAGTTTAAGTTCCTGCTCTTTTTTTACCAGAACACGTGTGTTTTAAAGCTGATTCTCATCCTTTCTTTCACTTCTCTTCCTTTTCCTGACTCCCAGCTTCAGCGTCACTCCTCCTCCTCCTCCTCCTCCAACTCTTCCTCCTCTGAACTTATCTCATCCTCACTGATTTCCTCTTGCCTGCAGCCTCTGCTTCCTCTGCACCTCCTCCCTCCTCCTGCTTCTTTAACTTCATCTTTTCCTGTTTCTTTTATTGAAACCACGTTCAGCTGCACACATGGTTACACTTTAGTCAGAATGAAATAAGAGTGGCAGCACTTAGTCGATTACTATATAATACATCAAACTTCTCATTGTTTAAGGAAGAAATCCCTGCTTTCAGTTTCTTAAATGTGTGGAAATCTCTGGTTCTCTCGAGAACATGCAGCACTTTTCCTTTTTAAATGATATTAAACTTGTTAGTTTTTAAAACAGTATTCAAATAAATGCCTCTCTCGACAGGGATTTATCACATTAAAAGTTAGTGACACGTTATAAATGGTGTGTGTGTGTGCGTGTGTGTGTGCGTGTGCGTGTGTGTGTGCGTGTGTGTGTGCGTGCGTGTGTGTGTGCGTGTGTGTGTGTGTGTGTGTGCGTGTGTGTGTGTGTATAGTGGAGTCGGAGGACGGGGTGGTGGCGTGTGAACCCAGTTGCCTGGTGTTGGAAAGCGACTTCCTGCTGAGTGGAGAGCTGGAGTTTGGAGATGCAGAGATCATGGGTCTGGACAGAGAAGCCGGTGAGTCCCACAGAATCTCTCAAACTCATCATTTATTTCTGCTTTTCAAAAACATGAACCCTGGTGTGAAGACTGTGTGCTTTCTTCAGGTATGACTGTTTTCTCTCTGAGCGTGGAGGAAGACGAAGAACCCTCCACGTTTCCAGCTTTCCTCTCGTGTAAAGGATGTGGTCAACTGCTGGGAGACACTCCTCTGGGAGCAGGACTCGATCTGGGTAACGGCTTTTCATTCATCTCTCCATATTCTCACGTTTCAGATTTCACATCAGACGAGTTGTTGTTGTATTAGAGGACAACACTGTGTCAGCGTCAGTCTGCTGTGTCTAAAGACTTTATCTCACTGTGAGACACACTTTACAACAGGAAGCTGACCTTTGTAAACCTGTGGGCTTTGGTGTGAGAGAGAAACTACTGAGACAAAGACGTGAACAAGATCATTCTGCTATAAAATGAGTTGACCTTTGTACCAGGTGTGGGTCTGGACCTGGGGGCGGAGCTCTACTGTCTCAGCTGTGAGGAAGGCGTCCAGCTCGCGGCCTCTCAGGTGGAAGGTTCGACTCCGTCGGACACTTCCATCAGCAGCGCCTGCGACAGGAAGCAGGAAGACCCCCCGGCGAAGCTTCACTCGTGCTCTCTGTGCACCTTCACCTCGCGTTACTCCAACCACCTCAAACGCCACATGAGGATCCACAACGGCCTGAAGCCGTACCTCTGCCCCGTCTGCCCGTACGCCTCCGCCCAGCTCGTCAACCTGCAGCGCCACGCGCGCACGCACACCGGGGAGAAGCCGTACCGCTGCCCGCAGTGCAGCTACGCCTGCAGCTCCCTGGGCAACCTGCGGAGGCACCAGCGCATGCACACGCAGGAGAGACCGCAGCGGAGGGACAAGGAGAAGAGACGAGGACGACAGAAGAAAAACCACGCTGATGCTGAAGAAGGTGAGCAGGACGTTAGGAAAAATGACATCATGTTGTACTAACATAAATACTTTTTTGTCTCATATTTTGCAACATTTTTAAAGAAGGTAAAGTGAAGCTCAGACGTCAGGCTGTGAGAGGAAATTCTAATTGTGTAAATGATGACACGCCCAGAATCACATGAAACCATAGAAGTTATTACATGTATTTGAATTTTAAGAGAAGAGGAAGCAACGAGTCGAAAGTAAAAGAGTTTTAAAATGAGGAAGAGGAACGAGCGACCTAAAATTAACCTCTGTACAATTGATTCATCCTCACTGAGTCCAAGTGTTTTTAAAACTAACTGTTCTTAATGAGCTGTTCTTCCTCCATCATCATCATCAGTGGTGTCAGACCTGACTCTGAGAGTCTCTCAGGACTCTGGTTACCTGCACACGTTGGGAGGCCTGGGCTCTCCCTCCGCCCCCCTCCCCGTCCTCCTCTTCCCCCTGTGCTGCCGACTGTGTGGCCTCACGCTGGAGGAGGCCGACCTGGAGGGAGACAAGACTGAGGGGGAGGACGAGGAGGACGGGGACGCACAACAGGTATGTTTCTGTTTCAGTTTCCTGTTGGAAAAGTGTGTGTGACAGTGAGATAAAGATATCGTAGATTTCTTTGACTTTTGTTTTGTCATTTCTTCTAAAATGCTGAACTGTCCCTTTTCATATTTCCTTCAGCTGTGTCGTCGTTGCTCGTTGGACCTGCCGTCTAAAGACCCGTCTGCGCCCCCTTGTGGCGCCACCTTGCCTCGTGGATCCCGGCGTGGTCGGCGAGGGACCAAAGTGTACCGCTGTCCCCACTGTCCCTTCCTGTCCCACTACCCCAACCACCTGGCGCGCCACGCCCACACCCACTCTGAGGAGAAGCCCCACAGCTGCCCTCACTGCCCTTACACGTCCTCCCACCTGGACAACCTCAAGAGACACCTGCGCGTGCACACGGGCGAGAAGCCGTACCAGTGTCCGTCCTGCAGCTACGCCTGCGGGAACCTGGCCAACCTGCGGCGCCACGAGCGCATCCACTCGGGCGCCAAGCCGTTCCACTGCGGCGTGTGCGGCTACTCCTGCAACCAGAGCATGAACCTGAAGAGGCACATGCTGCGGCACACGGGCGAGAAGCCGTACGCCTGCGCCGAGTGCAGCTACACCACGGGACACTGGGACAACTACAAACGCCACCAGAGGAAGCACGGACACAACACGGACAACTGGGACAAACACGCGCCTGACACCGGCTTCAGCTGGAGCGGAGACGCCCAGGACGCCCAGGACGCCCAGGACACCCAGGACACGCAGCAGCAGCAGCAGCACACCTAGTGTGTGTGTGTGTGTGCGTGTGTGTGGGGATTAAGGCACACGCGTCAGATTAACACCTGGATTATCTTCATTTCTTAAACACTTGTGATGACATTAGCACATTATTCAGTCAATGCAGTGTCCTCAGGAGAGCAGCTGCACAAACCTGTGTGTGTTCTTGTATGTGTTGCCTCTTTAGGACCTCCTTCTGTCATAAACACTGACCTTGTCAGGACCAGTAGTCCTCATGGAGACCAAAACCTGGTCCAAAACTAGTTCTGGTTAGTTATTAACTGGTTCTGGTTAGTTGTGTGTGTGTGTGTGTGTGTGTGTGTGTGTGTGTGTGTGTGTGTGTGTGTGTGTCTCAGGTAGAATCTCAGGTGCCTTTAATGAACTGCACTGACTTAATCCACAGAGGCATTAACATACGTATGGATTAGACACCAGATTATTCCCGATAATTTTTATCGAGTGTTGCGATAAACGTCGCCCAGAGGTGAGCTGTCGTTATCGGGATAATCGCGAACGGAGAAAACGGTTCATATTTCACACAAGTGACAAAGAGAATGCTGAATCACTCACACTCCAAACACAGTCCTAGTGATTTATTACTGTTTTATTTAAGTGCCACAAGGGGGAGCTGCATCTTTTGCAGTCATATATCGTTTTCTATCTTCTGATTAAAGCTCCGCCCCCATAAGAATGGAAGTAATATTATTGTTTTATAATGTTAGTTTTTTTTAACATAACATTTTTTCCGACAAGGCTAGTAATGTTTTTTTTTGTTTTTTCTACGTTAGTCGCATTAGTTCGTCGTTATGGACGTCGCGTATTTGTGCACAAAATACTTGCACCCGATAGATCCCACCCCTATGATTAAAGCTCCACCCCCGAAAACACTGGAAGTCACGTAAAGTTGTAGCACTAGCAACGTTTTTGTGACATTTTTTCTGTAATTTGTTTTTTTATTTTTTTAACATTACTCTATTTTTTTTTTTTTTTTTTTTTATTTACAGAAAAATGTGAAGGCGAAGCACAGACAGTAGGCTCCGCCCACTTCTACTAAGAATGTTTAGTTCCCGGCCAAAATATAAGTGCCAGTAACTGTAAAGTGCATTTTAGAGCTATTTTATTTAAAAAATGTTCTTTCAATTATCGCAACGATGTTTGATCGTTATATTTGCGATGTTTTGTTTTGGTCGGGGTAATCGTGACTGTAAATGTTCGTAACGTGCAAATGTTCACCGGGCTGAAATCGTCGATAATCTATGTTTAGTTCAGACAGCAGGGGGCGTCCTGTGTTTAAAAACAACTAAAGGATTTTATTAAAAATAGATAAAACTTTAAAGGTATAGTTCAGAATATTTTTTGATGTGTGGATTTATGTGTGACCTTTATTCTTAATCGGCTCATGTCGCCCCCTGGTGGTCTGTTTTTGTCTTAGAACAAGAATTGAAATACTTTTATATCGAGATGAGTAACATTTGCGACAGAATTTTGTTGCTGTTTTCATCTCAAGATTTAGTGAAAATGACTTTTCAGGGAAGTTTGAGTGAAATTTAAATTTATTTGACCAAAAACAAACATTTTACTCTATTTTTTTTTATTACTTTTGTTTTCTTCTTCTTAAAAACAAACAAACTCAGGCTTTAAGTAAAGAAATGTAAATATGAAAACTGTGAATTTTTCCTTCTTGTTGACGTTGTTTTTGTTTAGTTTGGATTATTTTAACACCTGGTTTGTCGTTGGTGGATGAAATTCTGGCACTTTTCTGGAAAATAAATCTGAAAAAGATAAACGTCAATGTGTGTGTGTGTGGTCATGTCTCGTTATTTAAAGGGACAGTTCAGGGTTTTTTCTCGTCTGTGTGTGTGTGTGTGTTGGTATTGTATTGACAGCCATCTTGAACTGACTCATTAATGACAAATTGCAAAGTCTTAACCATGTGATCCGTGAGCCTGAGACTTATCTTCTCTACACCAGCGGTAGCTGTCAAGACATAACAGTCTGACTGAAGCTACTTCCTGTTTTCACACTGTGTTCGCAGGAAACACCTGCTTCACACGGACCGAGGTGGAGGGACAAGGACACTGAGGGACATGTGGTCTCTTCGTCTCGGGGTGATGTCCCCTGAGACGTCCTCACCTGCTCAGAAAATCACCTGACATGAAACTTAAGCACAAAATAACTAAATATGTACGCAGCAGTGAGGTGTTCCTCAAGGATTCATTTAAGGCCCGTTTTTATTTTCTTATGAATAAGAAAAAAATGACAGTAGAATAACGGTAGAATAAGGCGTTCCTCAAGGATCTATTTAAGGCCCGTTTTTATTTTCTTATGAATAAGAAAAAAATGACAGTAGAATAACGGTAGAATAAGGCGTTCCTCAAGGATCTATTTAAGGCCCTTTTACTATTTCTTATGTACAAGAATATCGTCATAGTTTTACCTCATATTCTCAAACATTCTTTTATTTTTTTAGTTTCTCAGAAACAAGAGTTTGTGGTGTACGTTTTTCTGTGTGGTTTTCTTCAGATGGCCACACCCTCCTTCAGAGTGACAGTCAGTCACTGTGATGGTGACACACTGATGTGAGCTGTTTCACATGAGTGCAGCTTGTATGTAAAGCAGGGTGAGTCCCTGTGTGAGTCCCTGTGTGTGTGTGTGTGTGTGTGTGGTTTTTATTTCAGACCGAGGAAAACAACAGTAAACATCGTAACTCATGGGTTCGGTGAGTAAAAAACTATTATTTAGTTTGTGCATGTTTTTAGGCTCTTAATGAAAGACTCACCTCATTCAGAATCAGATCAGAATCAGAAGAGCTTTATTGCCAAGTATGATTTGCACATACAAGGAATTTGTTCTGGTGTCATTGGTGCGTAACAAGCATACAACATTTTTAAAAAAAGTTAAGTGAAACAAGTATACGTATATATACACAGTATATAAATGTTAAATTAAAGATTTACATTACATCTGCATCAGCTTAAGTCTACGATATCTTAAGAAGATATTTGTTACTTGATTTATTGTCACACCGCTTTTTGTCAACGAGAAACTCAAGCTCACTCTCCCACACCAAAGCCCATAGAGAAAACCAGTGATTTTAATGTCACACACACACACAGGAGTTGTTGATCCACTGCTGCCTCCATCACTAAGTTCAAATGTCTTATTTGGTAAAATTCTGCATTTTGATATACGTCAGTGACACAAAGTGACCACACGAGGCAGCAGTAGCCCAGCCGCTCCTGTGTCGCCCGTGAGCTAAAATCACTGATTTTCTCTATGGACTTTGGTGTGGGAGAGTGAAAGTTACTTTTCTTGTCAGAAAAATCAGGAAAAATCTGGACATCACATCACTTTTTTGACCGAAGTCTGTTTTTCCAGAACAATTCTCAGCCCAAGTTGTTTCAGGGCGACATCGTGGAGTTCCCACGGAACAAATACTTCTCTCATTTTGGAGTTTACTACGGAGAAAGAGACGGCGTTCCGTATGTGGCTCACCTCACCTGTCGAGGTTTGTTTCTTCATCTTTATTTGAATTCACACACATTTAGAACATTTATTTCAATGTGGTTGTTTGGTTTTGTCAGATTCCGACGCCAAACTCCTGCTCTTTGGTCGAGCTCTGAGGTCAAATGTGAGACTGGACCCTCTGGACCTGCTGGGGAAAGAATACAAGGTAACACACACACACACACACACACACACACATTAAATGTGTCAGTGTTGTTGACCGTGTGTCCACCGCGTGTCTCAGGTCAGTAACATGTTGGACGACTCGTTCCCTCCGAGGGATTTCCCCGACGTGGTGAAGCCGGCCATCGACAACCTGCTGGGCACAGAAGTGACCTTTGACATCCTGTTCCACAACAGCGAGCACCAGGCCACGCTGCTCAGATACGGAGTGAAGCGGTCCCAGCAGGTCAGTGGGCGGAGCTACTGTATGTCATCATCATCACCATCATCACCACAGCTGAGCCAGGATCAGTTTGTTTATGTCAGATTAAAACAATCGTCCAGACAAAAGTGACACCGTTTCAGTTGTACACAAATATTTACAAAATTACAAAATGTTATGTTATGTTATGAAAAGGAATTGTGGGAATCAAATACTGGCAAAGTTAAAAGTAATGTTTTATTAAAATATGTTTGGAATCATCCAGAAAATGTAAAAAGAAGTGTGAGTTACCAAAAATATTTACAAAATGACTTTTTACGGAAAATGTTTGACAGAAAAATATGTCAGGCATTTTAAAAAGTCATGTTATATAAAATTTTGTTTGGAGTGTTACAAAAAAAAAACAACTAACATTACCGGAAACTTTTATAAAATAGGATAAGAATCAAAAATATTTACAAAATTACTTTTTTTTTTTTTTTTTTTACAAAATGTGATGTTATATAAAAAGTATTTTAGGAAAGTTACACAAAAAATTAGATTGTGTATCAAAATATTGTCCACAATGTTCCCGAAATGTTGCAAAAAAACCAACACATACACTACTTTTATAACACTGATGCAAAAAAAATCCAAAAATATTTAGAAAGATTGTATACATATATATTTTTGGGATGTTACACAAACGTTTTGGGTGGGATATGAAAAAAAAAAATCACAAAATGATATTGAAATGTTGCATTAAAAGGATTTAAGTTATCAAAAATGTTACAAAAAGTAATGGTTTTTTTTTAGAAAATATGTCATGAATGTGTTGTATGAGACAAATATTAATTCAAAATGTAATTTTTATTAAAAACAAACAATAAAATAAATAAACAAAAAATTGGGGCATCAAAAATTCCATAAAATGTTGAATTTTTCCAAAGTATTCACACAAAATGTCACAGAATGTTCTTACGTTATAATCTGTCGTGTGTGTGTGTGTGTGTGTGTGTGTTTCCAGATAGAGAGAATCTACAAACACATCATGCCGGCCTGGAAGAAGCCATTTGAGAAAAAGGAACTGTGAGACTTGACCTCCACCACCAGAGGGCGACATTGTTCTCTTGTACGTCAGTTAAAGTTGTGACTGATGTTGACTTGGAACTTTTACACATATATATATATATAAGCTAAAAAAGAAAAGTCAAATTAAAAATCCTATATTCACCTTTTAATTGAAAAAACGATCAACTTTGAGATGTAATAAAAACAAAAAGACGAGGTTGTGTTCAGCACATGTGTGACTATCACACTTTACTGTCAACAGCCACAGAAGTGAAGGTTAAACGTAGTGTTTTATCTTTGTAACTTCCTGTTTGTGTCTTCGTACATTTTCTATGAAAAACTCATTTAAACGGCGTTGTTTTCATTTCAACACACACGAAGAAGACGACGTCGATAAACTACTTCCGGCTCAAACGCCAGCGGGAGAAGACAGGTTCGTACAAATCCGTTTTTTTCTGTTGCGTCATTTCATTTAAAATAAAGTTAGTATGTCGTTCAAAATCACCTAAAAACACTCATAGTTTAGTGTGTCGTCCACAATGAGATAACAACTATGCCGGGTGAACATGACATTGACATAGGGTTTTCAAAATAAAACACGCCCAGCAGCTACGTTTCAGAGACGTAATATCGAGACTTTAATCGACCAAAGGATCAACTTTGAGATGTAATAATAAACTTGAATGTCCATAAGTTGTGACGAGGTTGTGTTCAGGACGTGTATGACTACTTTCATACTGTAAATCACACGTTTTTACTGTACAGTTTTAGAGAAATTTCAAAGTAAAAGTCCCATATTGGACCTTTTAATCGACAAAAATAATGAACTTTGAGATGTAATAAAAGCACAAATGTTCATAAGTGCTGGAGAAGACTGGCGAGGTTGTGTTCAGGACGTGTATGACTACTTTCATACTGTAAATCACACGTTTTTACTGTACAGTTTTAGAGAAATTTCAAAGTAAAAGTCCCATATTGGACCTTTTAATCGACAAAAATAATGAACTTTGAGATGTAATAAAAGCACAAATGTTCATAAGTGCTGGAGAAGACTGGCGAGGTTGTGTTCAGGACGTGTATGACTACTTTCATACTTTAAATCACACGTTTTTACTGTACAGTTTTAGAGACATTTCAAAGTAAAGGTCTCTTATTTACACTTTTTAATTGAAAAATTAGCAACAGGACATCTAAACAAACACACACACACACAGAGCCTCACATTTAGATCGTTTTTATTGAAATTTCGGTTCATATTTTTGCTCCACACGCGTTGATTTGAGGTTGTTTCTGTAGAAACTGGACCTCGTTCACCATCACTTTATGTGTTTTATTAATTCCTTAAATACAAAACATCATCATTGTCTTTTAAGATAAGATAAAAGAACATGTTTGGGTCATTCTGATGTGAAGGGGAACATTTATTTATGAGATAAAGTCAGAAGTATGTGACTAAAACATCACTATTTAATGATTAAATAAAGTCACAATAGTGAAATAGTCATAGTGATGAGATTAGAGGCCAAAATTATGAAATAAAAAGTCACAATTATGTGATAAAATATCATGATTGTTATTATAAAAACAAGTCAAAAGTATGTGACTAAAACATCACTGTTAAATGATAAAGTCAATTATATGATTTTAAAAAGCCAATTAAATCGTAAAAAATAATAAAAGTCAGAATCTCTAAAATAAAATCACAATAGTGTGATGAAAAATCTAATTTGTGATTAAAGACGTCTAAAATCTGAGCTAGAAAGTCAAAATCATGAAGTTCAATCTGGCCAAACTTGACTTTATGTCATAATTTAAACTTTACTTTAGAATTGTTTTTATTATTCATGACTTTTCTTCTTTGTGTTGCATAATATTGAGCTCCCACATACATTTATGTAATGAATAAATATTGATGTTGATGAACGAGGCTCAAAGTTGAGTTCACAGCAAACAGGAAGTAGAACATTTGCGACAAAGTAAAGACATGAGTGTGGATTTGTCTCTTTGTTTCCATTCTATTCACAGTCACATGTTAGGACACGATAAAGGACTAAACCGCAGAAAACTGACACCTCATTTCTACATGTTCACATACTGAGTGAGGTCACATGACTCCCAGAATGCTTTATGCGCAAAACAGGTACAAAGATCACAAAAAGAAAACAACAGCAATAACAGAAAAACAGCCAGAAAATACGAAGTACTAATGATAATAATAACAATAATAATAAGAATGCAGCCTTTAAAGGGAAAGTTCAGGTTATTTGTAGTGTTGTTGTTTGAGGTACTGACGAAAACCACTTCACTGTGCTTTAGTGTGCGATATCTACGTCACATGTTCACGTCTTTATCTCACTGTTAGTTTGTAAACCACTCACTCTCCCACACCAAAGCCCATAGAGAAAATCGATGATTTTAACTCGCGAGGACACAGGAGCTGCTGGTCCTGCTGCCTCGTGTGGTCACTTTGTGTCACTGAAGTTAATCCAAATGAAGGACTTTAAATGCCGAATTGACAAAATAAGACATTAGAACTTAGTGATGGAGGCAGCAGTGGATCAACAGCTCCTGTGTGTGTGTGTGTGTGTGTGTGTGATGTTAAAATCACTGATTTTCTCTATGGGCTTTGGTGTGGGAGAGTGAGTGGTTTACAAACTTTAGTTTACTGTTGGAAAAGTCTGTCACACAGTGAGATAAAGATGTGAACGTGTTCTTAAAATACTGTAGATTCAAGCTGACATTTATTTCATTTGATAAATTATTTTGTAAAGGGGTTAAGTGAAGTTTGGCGACTCGTCACTCTCCCACACCAAAGTCCATAGAGAAAATCAGTGATTTTAACATCACACACACAGGAGTTGTTGATCCACTGCTGCCTCCATCACTAAGTTCAAATGTCTTATTATATGACTTTGGCATTTGAAAACCTTCGTTAAAGTTAACTTCAGTGACACAAAGTGACCACACGAGGCAGCAGTAGACCAGCAGCTCCTGTGTCCTCATGAGCTAAAATCACTGATTTTCTGGCTTTGGTGTGGGAGAGTGAGTGGTTTACAAACTTCAGCTTCCTGTTGTAAAAGTCTGTCTTACAGTGAGATAAAGACGTGAACGTATTCTTTAATCTCGTCGATTAAAAGACGTCGATTGTATGAAGTGAGTCTTTTGTGAAGTGGTTAAAATCGTTTTTGCGTGAGTTTCCGGGTCCTGAACGATCCCTTTGTCTTGTAATTGCCTTTTGCCTCATAGGAAGTTGTGTGATTGTAGTTTGTTCTTGTGTGGCTCATTGACAGACAGTCGCTTATTATCAACGTTATTTCCATTATTATTATTATGACAGTTATTTTTATTATTATTTGGATCATTAGAGCAGCTTCTTTCATCACAGTCGCCTCAGAAAAAAACATTTATATCAAACATGTTTAAAAACAAAAAAAGGCTCAGAGAGTTTGGTTAAAAGTAATAATAATAATAATAATAATATAAAAATAAAGGTAGCACAGTATGTGTGGCCTCATTGCTTTGTTTTTGATTGTCTTGTGTTTGGTTTGGAGGAGACGACGTTAGGAGAAATCCCACACACACTCAGCAGCGTCACAGGTGGTAGTGGAGGAGGAGGAGCAAGGGGAGGAGTTACTGGTGTTAACCGCTTGAATGGCGGGTGACGTGGGGGCGTGACAGGAAGCGGCAGGCGGGCAGGACACTGGAGGGTGGTCAGGGCTGGACAGTGGCACGGCCGGGTACATGAGGCTGAGGAAGGAGTCTCTGGTGTGTCGCTTCACCTGTCACCACGACAACAAGAGTCTGAGACACCACGTCACGCTGTTTGTAAACAACCACGACAAACACACTCACCTGTTTGAAGAAGGCGTGGCTTAGCAGAGCAGACGCTGACGGTCTGTGGACAGACAACAACAGCAACGTGAACACACAACACATGAACGTCATTGTCCTCAAACGTGTGTGTAAATAAAGTTTGCTGACCTGTGCTCGGGCTGCTGCTGTAGACACTGCTGCACCAGGTTGTGCAGCGTGGCCGAGTGGTTCTTGGGGGCGGGGCTCTGCGGTCGGTCGGTGGGCGGAGCTGTGGCGCTGTGCGTCAGACTCCCCGTGGCCACGCTCTCCCCGATGCCGGAGTCCACGCCGGAGCGCGACACCTTCAGACTGCCCAGCTCGCCGAGCGGGAAGGGGGCGACGTCGAGGAGGCAGCAGTGAGAGCCGCGCAGCTTCTGCAGCAGCATCTGAAACAAACACACTCACGTTTGAGTGAAGTCAGCCTTTAATTTAATTTAATTTAATTTAATTTAATTTAATTTAATTTAATTTAATTTAATTTAATTTAATTAATTAATTAATTAATTAATTAATTAATTAATTAATTAATTAGTTAGTTAGTTAGTTAGTTAGTTAGTTAGTTACCTGAGTGGGCGGCATGTCCTGGAAGGGAACTCTGCCACTGACCAGTTCACACGCCACGATTCCTAAACTGTAGATGTCCGACTGTACTCCGTAACCATGCAGGTCCTGCTCAAGACAGACATCAGGGGGCGACACACACACACACATTCACACACACACAGACACACACAAAAAGCCGAAGCTGAAAGTTGAAAAATCACATAGTTGTGCAGTACGAATACATTTTAAACTTTAATAGTTTTTTTTGCACGTGTTTTAGGAGCAGCGTCTCCACGCGGGAGTCCTGACCTGTCGCAGGAGTTCGGGGCTGAGCCACGGCAGGAGGGCGGGGCTGTGGTGAGGCATGTCAAACACCGCCCTCATCCTCTTCCCCTCGCGCATCATACTGTAAACACTGTGGAGGCCCGAGAGGTAGACACGCCCCTCTGCTGACAGCAGGATGTGACTGGCCTTCACCCCACTTACGACAACAAAAACAACAAACAAACACGGTAAAAAAATGTAACCTTCATCACCTCGAGGCCAAAAATGTCCAAAAGTTATTACTGAATAAGAACTCGATAAACTTTTTATTAACATTAGTAAAAGCAATAAATATGTTTATTAAGCTACATTTATTCCTTATAAACTCGTAATTATTGGTAATAAACATGTTATTAATGTTATCACAGGTATATACACTCGAAACAATGTGTCTCATAAGAGTTTATAATTTTTTTAAAGCAATAATAAATGTGTTAACTATACTTGATTAACACTTAGACTCACTGACTTGGATAAAACATCTGTTGACATATTATATGTGGCTTAATAACAGTTAATAGGAGCTAATAATAGGGACACTTAAGTTGGGTTTCTAAGTTGACACTTTATGTACATAAGGTGATGAATGTAACATTTCTTTCTTACTCAGTGTCAATTTCCTAAAAGATAAATGGTGAAAGGTTGCATGAGGATTAAAAGTCATGATATATTATCTTCTACGGCACTGACCGGTGAACGTAGCCCATACGGTGCAGGTATTCCAGCGCGTGCAGGACGCCGTTCAGCAGGTACGCGATCAGCGACTCGCTCATTCCATCAGGGAAGTAGGTCCTCAGTAACGTGTCAGCAGAACCTGCGGACACGAGTGAGAGCACCATCATCTCAGCTTTAGAGGGGAACGTTCTGAAAGGTCTCAGTGTGACTGTGCGAGCGTCAGCTGACCGTAGGCCATGAGCGGCGTGAGGACCCACAGCTGACAGCAGGAGCTGAACACCAGGCGGGACGTCAGCAGGTTCTGCTGACGGAAAAGTCTGGAGAGCAGAACCTCGTTCTGGAGACAAAGAGAGAAGAAACACGCGTGAGCTCAGTTCCATTGTTCAAACCAGGCAGATGAACGTGTGACTGACCATGAGCTGCAGAAGCTCCTCCTCCGTGCACTCGTCCAGGTTGGTGCGTTTGATGGCCACCAGCTGACCCGTGGGCCGGTGACGACCCAAACTCACCTGACTCAGGTTGTTGAAGCCTCTGCCTGGAAAATAAAAGATTCCACTCAGCGCTGACATGACAAAGTTCCACGCCTGTGTGTGTGTGTGTGTGGGGCCTGGCGTTCTCACCCAGCTCGGACAGCAGCTGGTAGTGGGCGGGGTCAGCTGATAAGCCTGTGATGTCATCGCCGCCATCCGGTCCCTGCAGAGTGAACTCAGAACTGTCGCAGCTCTGCACAAACAAACGCACCACGTTTTTATCTTCGTTCACTGGTTACAAACACACTGGTGCATTATGGGAAATGTAGCATCCAGTGTTTTCATTGTGGGGATTTTTTGGCTTCTGCTGCACCAATTCACTTGAGTGAC
Source organism: Solea solea (assembly GCF_958295425.1). Taxonomy (NCBI): domain Eukaryota; kingdom Metazoa; phylum Chordata; class Actinopteri; order Pleuronectiformes; family Soleidae; genus Solea; species Solea solea. The sequence continues at coordinate 913,883 of NC_081135.1, read as the reverse complement.
TGATGTATGAATTTGATTCTTTTGTTCTATAATCTGATATTGTGAAGATATAAGAAAAACTAGAGCGTCAAACAAAAGTGAGTAAACAGATGAATCACCGGCAGTTTAAAAGTGTCTCATGTGAGTTTTTAGACTTTACAGAAGTGCGTCACATGTTTCCGTTGATATTTAAACCACGCTGCAGCACTTCCATAAAGCTGGTAAATGATGGATGAAGCGTGATGACAGGATGGGGGAGGAGCATCAGTGTCTCCATGGTAACAGTTGCTGTGGCTACTGACCAGGAAGTGGTGACTGGTGTCCTCATACTGCTCCTCCAAGTCCATGGGCTGGACCTGAGTGTGGGAGATGCAGGAACAGTCCTGCAGGGGGGAGGAGGAGGAGGGAGGAGCAGAGGTGAGACCTGCTCCTGCACCACGAGGGAGGAGGAGCAAACATGGAGGGAGAGGAGGAGGAGGCAGCAAGGTAGAGGAGGAAACATGGTGGCAGTGAGCAACAGGAGGAGATGAGGCAGCAAGGGGGGGGCATGGAGGCAGCGAGGAAGAGGAGGTGGAGACGAGGAGGCAGCAAGGAAAAGGAGGGAGACGAAGAGGAGACAGTGTGGAGGAAGAAGAAATAGAAGAGAAGGAATAAAAAGAGGATGAGGAACAGGAAGAGGAATAGATGAAGGAGGAGGAGGATACAATAACGTGCAAAAGATGAGCGAGCAAGCATGATGGGATGTGTGGACGCTCACATGGCATGATGGACAGATAGATAGAGCGATAGAACGATAGATCAAACAAATACTGGAGCCTCCCGGTTTGTATTTCAAAGACTCGTCTGTGTCTAAAGAGACTGAAACACACACACACTCACCAAGAAAGACATGGAGTCCTTTTGGGTCCAGTAAAATCACAGCAGCTGTCATTCATTCGTTCACAGGCTGCAGGGACGAGGAAGGAGACGAATGTGAGACACGTTCATGTAAACACTCATCCTCTCACCTGCATCATCTACACATTCACAGGAGACCGAGCACTTTTCTGCATGGAAACAAACACATGAACCATGTTCTACAAAAAGAAAAAAAACAAGTTTTAATTCGTTTAAACATGTTTTACAGCGTCTGTGTGCTTTAGTTTAAATTCTACATTATCACATTAATAATGAATGAATGACTTGTTTTTTTGTAATTTCACTTTGTTTGAGAAACGGGACATTGAAATAAAGTTCATTATGATGGCGTACATTAATACACATAATAACATGATTCGTGTTTACGTCATTGTCGTGACACTTGTAAACATGCTATATGCTACATGCTACAAACACACAGCTCGGTTCGCTCACGTCGTTCCGAGTACGAAGCTAACGTTAGCTCACGTATTAGCCGTGTTTCACGCGCATCAAGTCATTTGAATGATTGTTTTGATTTATTTTGTGTTCATTCACAGACAAACGAGTCGCGAGGACGTGAATAATCCTCTCACCTTTCTGACGTAAACAGCTCACAAACACGCAGGAAATCCCCGAAACAACAGCAACAACTGCGCTTTCTTCACAAAGTCCATGTTTTCTCTTTGTTTCGCGTCTAAAAAAGAAAGAAATTAAATCAAACAGTGATAAAATCACAGATAAATCATCCGCTGCTTTTTTCCCCTTAAAGGACTTTTAATTTGACACAGATAACCGTCGATGGACTGGGACGTCACCAGAGCACATGTCGCACAGTGATGACGTACACGAACCGTTTCAAAACGCATCACAGACAGAAATGATCTTTGTTTTTCAAAATTAAAACAAATAATGACTGAGGTTTTGCTGTGATTTTATCTATTGATTATTTTATTCTTCGGTGTCATAAAATTGTTTTAAAAAAGTTTATTCGTGTCCTAAATGTCTTATTTTTTCCCACAAAGTTGAGGTAACTATTTCATTTATCTTTTCAGGCCTTTACAGTTTGTTTAATATATATTAATTGTAATTATAATATATTAAAAGCATAATTTATGAAAATAAGATAATAAAATAATATAACTTTTTTTTAAATTATAAAATAAAATAAAATAAAAATAATTGTACTTCTCCGTTGATCCACTAGGTGGCAGCGCGTCAGCAGTGCAGCGCTGCGTCACTGCCAGGCTCGGCCCTTAGCAACCACTCCAGTCCACATCGACAACGTAAAGGAGACAGAACTGTCGCAAACGCGGCTGCTCATTTTTAACTCGTATAATGACGTGAATGTTGAAACATTTATGTGATTCGAATGAATTTAAACACAAACACAGGAAGCGCGATGCAGTTTGAGCCTCAATGAACCAACAGAGCGGGTGTTTGCTTGTTTTGAGTCGCTGTCGCTGTGCCGCTTGAAATCCGGTTACCCTACCAAATTAAAAGCACGTTCACACGGGTGACGAAATCCCACTGGTAATATAGTCAGTCAAACAGACAGATAGATAGACATACTTTTATATCAACAAAATTATATATTATATGATAATTTTTTTCATTGATGTATGTAATATAGTATAACATAATGAAAGATAATATAATATATTATACTAATAAAAACATAATGTCACTTTATAATGATGAAATATAATTATATATGTAACAGGGTCAGTTAGTATGCCACACAATCGTTTTCACCGCTGTATTGCGTGCTTTTATTGTGAAACAGCCCCAGCAGGAAGTAGCCGTAGTCGTTGTCACTGACTTGTCGCGTTGACAGCAGTAGCAGCAGCGTATGTGTGTGTGAGAGAGAGAGAGAGATAGAGAGAGTGTGTGAGAGAGAGAGAGTGTGTGTGTGTGTGTGTGTGTGTGTAGAAGGGTCGCCAGTGACAGTCGCTGTTCGTGTGTCTCGCGCTCGGGTAAGAGCTCTCTTTTCTGCCTCTTTTCTCTTTCTAACGTCACTCAGCGGGGACTCCTCACTTGTTTAGTCCGCCTGTGAGCGCTCTGTGGCCGGGCAAGCTGTGGAGGACGAGGCGCTCCTGTCACATGAGGAGGAGCAGAGAGGAGGAGGAGGAGGAATGGAGGCTGGGAAATATGGAATTAGTCCTTTTTTTGACAGCTAGCTGTTAGCCTTTAGCCTGCCCAGGTGAGGTTGTTGTGTGCGGGGCTGTAACAGGTTAGTTAGCATGTTAGCGCGTTAGCGACAGAAGTAGTCGCTGCGTGTATTTGTTCCACTAGCTGCTGTTAGCTTTAAATAGCTTAGCCACTAGTTTCAACCTGCATAAACAACAGTCTTCGCTCTGTGTTCTTGTTGTTATTGTTATTATTGTTGTTGACAGCACAGGGCCGGTGCTAGAGTTTTTGGTGCCCACCAATATGGTGCCCACATCCTAAAAACACCATTTAAGGAGAAACAATGGGACCAAATATGATTTTCTTTTTATTGTACATTGCGATGAAATTTACTCTCAGAAAGTTGATCGTATTGTGAATTCATATTATCGTAAATTCATCACCGAGTGACTTGAAAATAAATGCTGTCTCACTCACTCACCAGCATACAGTCCAAGTGATTTATTTAAGTGCCACTAGAGGGAGCTATAACATGTTTTTGTCATTCTTTGGTTGCGAAAGTCGTTCGTAATATGTTTTTGTACTATTAATATTAGTATTATTACATGTTGTAAATGAAACGGAAGTCATTTTTCTCTTACGTTATGAACATTTGGCAATAATAGTATTTTTTGAAAATGTGTTACATTATGTTTAGAACATGCTTTTGTAACGTTACCAAATGTTGTAATTTCTTGGTTGAGTGTTTAATTTTAGTAATATGTTTTTATACTATTGTTACATATGAATACATTTGTGTACTAGTGTACACATTATTCATATTATATGTTCTTGTGTTTTGTAAGTAACATTACAAACATTTTGCAATTTTTGGAGTGAAAATGTATTTAATGTTAGTAACAATTATTTCATAATGTAAACTATGACAGTATTTTTGCCATTTCTTATGTTGTTTTGTTGGTAAAGTTTTCTATCATTTCTTTTCTAACATTAGTCAGTTATTTTCGTAAAATCACAACATTTTGTGGAGTTCCTGGCAAACATATGCTCACATTCCTATGTTAAATTAAAATTACTTCAAATAAAAGGACATTCGTGAGACAGTTTCAGTGAATAGGCGTGAAAAAGATCCAAAATGTAAACATAAACCCCCACACACTGTCTGAACTTTTCATGTAAAGTGGTTAAACACAGACACACACACACACACACTCTACATATGGCTGTATTTTCCTCCTCCTCCTCCTCCTCCTCTTTTCTTTGAGGAAATAAAGTGTAAAATAGGTGTAATCTGCCTCTTATTGACGTCTGTGTGCGTTACAAGTGTGTTAAAGATCAGGAAACAAAAAGTCTTTGTTTCTGTCTGTATTTATTGGAACACATGTAAGTGTGTCGCCTTTATGACTAACTATTTCTGTTCTTTGTGGTCATGCAGCACCAACCAGAGAGCTGAAGAAGTGGACTGTGACTGCTCCTCTCTGCTGCTGTCATGTCGAGTAAAAGTCGTCTTCTACCACCAGCAGCAGCAGCCGCAGCCGCAGCAGCAGCCCTGTTACACTAATGATGATGATGTTGATGAGCGCTGAAGATCATCATCATCAGCAGCAGCAGCAGCAGCAACAGCAGCAGCAGAGGTTCAGCTCATGACTGAAGGTCATGAAGCAGCCAGTGAAGTGACCGCTGAGGACACGACAGCCTGACGGTGCTGCACATGAGCACCATGGCCTCCAAAGAGAGACTGTATGAGGTGTGGATGCTCTACTACACTAAGGTGAGACACACACACACACACACACACACACACACACACACACACACATTAACATGATAGTTTAGGTCAGCAGTGAATGTGCTGTGAGCGCCCCCTGCTGCTGATGTCTGTGATGTGTAAAGAACATGTTCACGTCTTTATCTCACTGTTAGACGGACTTTTCCAACAGGAAACTGAAAAAAAGTTTGTAAACCACTCACTCTCCCACACCAAAGTCCATAGAAGAAAATCAGTGATTTTAACATCACACACACACAGGAGTTGTTGATCCACTGCTGCCTCCATCACTAAGTTCTAATGACTTATTTAGTAAAATTCTGTGTTCAGTGACACAAAGTGACCACACGAGGCAGCAGTAGACCAGCAGCTCCTGTGTCCCCGTGAGTTTCCTGTTGGAAAAGTCTGTCTCCCAGTGAGATAAAGACGTGAACATGTTCTGCAGATATCGTAGACTTAATCTAAATTTGTAGCACACTCTCCTAACATGGGATGACAGGATGTGACACTGCTGCAAGGGTCGTGTGTGGTGGTGGTGGTGGTTGTCGTTGTTGTTGTTCCAGGGCAGATGAATGAATGAATGAATGAATGAGGCTGGAGTAGAGACAGCACCTCTTGAGTCAGCTCCTGGCTCGATTTAATTCACCGGGTGATGCGGCGTGTTGGCGTCCTGGCGTGGAATCAAAGCTGGCTCAAAGCCGCTCCTCACGTGAGCCGTGCTGCAGAGACACACTTCATCTAATCCCACACACACACACACACACACACACAGAGAGCATCTGTTTCCTGTACATGTAGGATATGGCATGGGATCATTTGCAGAATTTAAGCACATGCTGACACAAGTGGACAGTATAATAATGCCAGCGCTGTGAGCTCACGAGTGCACACTTTGCACACTTGTGTCAGTCACATGTGAAAGTGGCAGCAGGTGCTGTGTGTGTGTGTGTGTGTTTGCATTGAGCGAGCATCAAACTGATGCTTTGGGTTCATTGTAGCTGTGAGAATGTGTCCTCGAGGTCAGTGCTCCTGTCTGCCCGTCTTTACTCTGTGATGTGATGTACACTGTGTGTGGGTCACTCATGTGGCTCTTAAATCAGATGGGGAATGTTTCTAAATGAGCTCTGAGACCCTCGGCTGCCTCCCACTGAAGGGTTAACTCCTCCACAAACAATCTCAGCTCTTTAACTCCAGTCTGTGCCTCGTGTTGTCTCAGCCCACAGCCGCCAGTCTCTTATCTTCTACCCGAGTGTTTGACCAACAAGGATTTTCCCCGCGTCCACTGCTCACTTGGGACCATTCCCAGTTTCATTTTCTCAACCTGAACTGATGTCATGTCTCAACCAGCTGCACATGCGTGGACGTGTGTAATCAGACTGATCCACAATGTTCTGAAGGGAACAGTTCAACGTGTGAGTGTGTGTGCAGACGGAAACATAGACTGACACCAACAACAGAACTAAAAAGCTTGTCAGTTTAAGTCCACGATATCTTAAAAAATATGTTCACGTCTTTATTTCACTGTGAGACAGACTTTTCCAACAGGAAACTGAAGTTTGTAAATCACTCACTCTCACACACCAAAGTCCAGAGAGAAAATCAGTGACTTTAGCTCACGGCGACACAGGAGCTGCCGGTCTACTGCTGCCTCGTGTGGTCACTTTGTGTCACTGAGTTAAGCTGTGACGTGAAAATCACTGATTTTCTCTATGGGCTTTGGTGTGGGAGAGTGAGCAGTGTTTCCTAGTGTGAAAGGCTGTTTAACACTGAGATAAAACAGTGTTTTCAACCATAAATGCACTGTCATTGATAAAATAATAATAAAATCATTGTCAGATGTTGCATTTACAGTCTCAATCGTAACACATACACATTCAAACTGGAGCCTGTGATTCCACGAGATATGACCTCTTGTCCTCTGTCTGTGGAATGATTGACAACAGCGTTGTACCACCTGACCTGACCTGGAGAAGGGGGAGGAGTCAGTGGCTGTTGACTGTAGACACCTGCACTGGTAGAACTGGCTCTTCCTGTTCTGTGTCTCTGCTTATCTGTGTTATTATTATTCACCTGATTATCCAACACTTCCTCCTGCTGTGAAACTGGAACTCTTTGCTGGTGCGTCATGTATTCATTCATCATGCTGTCACAATGGTTTTATATTAAAAAGATACAGTGTGGACAATTCTGGTCATGATAGGAAATTAACAACAGTAAAAACAACAATTTAGTCTGTAATGCACCACAAGAAGTACTATTGTTAGTTAGTTAGAATCAATAAATAACAAGCAGTCATTTTCCAACAAATCGTTAATATAAATTGTTTTTAATGATTTTAAAGAGGATGCTGGAGGTGAGGGGGTCACAGTTTATTTAGTCGTTTGGTTCATTAAATGTCAGAAAATGTGGATCAAAACCTGTAAATGATGATTTTTTTTCAAATGTCTTGTTTTGTCCATTTTCTTTGTTTTATGGAGCAAATGTTAAAGCAGAACATATTCACATTTAAGAAGCTGAAAGAGTCACACAAGCTTGTTTTATTCATTTAGAAAGACACTCAGACGGATTACAAATCCCTTTATCTTAATTAAAATGTGTAATCTATGAACTGTTGGAAACATTTAGCATTTTCTGTATGAAAATAGGTTGATGGTTCAGCTCTGGCGTCAGAGCGTGAGTCCGGTTCTCGGCTCGCGTCGCTTCATCTCTTCATTATGATGAGAGGTTGCCATGGATTTATTGATCAGTATTGACGAGTGTGTGTTGCCTAGACCAGCTTTAATTAGAGTAATGGTGCAGAGGGAGGAGAAGGAGAAAGTGCCACGCTTTCACATATTTGCTCAAGTGGATTACGTCGCTCTGTTTCCAGCTTTGCTGCTTGTTACAGTCTAATCTCTGTGTCTGGTTTCCACACACACACACACTGAGGTGCAAAGTTTGCTCCCTCAGGCTCCTTTCCTTTCCTTTCCTTTCCTTTCCTTTCTCTCTCTGTCATATCCATGTTTCCTCATTGCTATGAATATCACTGGAATAACATGATGTCACACTCCGCCCCATGTGGCTTTGGCCCCGCCCACCTGCGTCTATAAATACACCCCCTGACGCTGACGTCACGGCCCCGATGAGCGTCTGTGACCGGCTGTGTCACCGCGAGCGGAGAGATGACCACAGGAGAAGCAGCAGCAGCAGCAGGATGTGGTTTCAGCAGTGACTCCACGCCTGCTGCCACCCAGCCGGGTCACCCACAGCCACGCCTGTCTGCAGGGGGCGGGGCTTCGCTCAGCTGTCGCTAAGAGCTTGCACACATTTATCAGCTGATTATATAATTACTTCTAATTCATCGTTTGTCTTTGTGGCTTTAAGAACACAAAGTACAGAAACTGTTTAATTACAGTTTTTATTGTCTTGGTCGACTTTAATTTTATTATGGGGTTGCTGGTTGATATTTCTTTAAAGGGAGAGTTCGTTTTTTTTGAAGGGAAAATGCAAATCAACATCAGTTTATAAGTCTATGATATCTTTAAGAACATGTTCACGTCTTTATCTCACTGTGAGACAGACTTTTACAACAGGAAACTGAAGTTTGTAAACCACTCACTCTCCCACACCAAAGCCCATAGAAAACCATTGATTTTAACATCACACACACAGGAGTTGTTGATCCACTGCTGCCTCCATCACTAAGTTCAAATGTCTTATATTTGTGAATTCGGCATTTGAAAACCCACATTTGATTAACATCGGTGACACAAAGTGACCACACGAGGCAGCAGTAGACCAGCAGCTCCTGAGTCCACACGAGCTAAAATCACTGCTTTTCTCTATGGACTTAGGTGTGGTAGAGTGAGTGGTTTACAAACTACAGTTTCCTGTTGGAGAAGTCTGTGTCACAGTGAGATAAAGACGTGAACGTGTTCTTAAGATATCATGGACTTAAACTGATGTAGATTTGAATAGTTTACGCTTGTGAACATAGTTTTCTCTCCTTCTGTGAAGAACACAGAAGGAGAGAAGCAGTTTTTGTTGTTGTTGTTTTGGCTGGATTTAAATCTCCTGATCCTTCACTTGCTTTGTTTTCACATTTCACTCTGACGTTATCAGGAAATGATCCCAGAGAGCTGACGGCAGAGGTTCTGTAAAATGTCAGGAGACACTTCAGTGCAGGGCTTGGTTGGACTTGTGTCGTGTTTGCAGAGCTGTCGCTCACTTCAGTCGCTCGGGGGGGGAACATGACACTCGTCCTCTGTGAATCAGTGACATCAGAGGTTTTTTATGTGAATGAAGTTTATTGATCAGTGTTTGTAACGCCACACGACCTTTGAGAGTGTCTTCAGAATGTTTGAACACGGGACCACTGTTGTTACTGTGTGTGTGTGTGTGTGTTAGGATTCTTCCATGGAGAAGCAGGGTCATGTGGAGCAGGGTGTGTCCCAGTCTGCCACAGTCCAAACCCTCAATGGGCATCTGTGCTGCTGCCTAAAAGAGGACATTCTTGCTCTCATAAACACACACACACACACACACACACAGTGCCCGTGGTGAGCCTGGTTATTACAGAGCGGCGCTGCAGACTGAAATCATCATGCAGTTTTCTCGCAGTTACACCCTCGTGTGTGTGTGTGTGTGTGTGTGTGTGTGTGAACAATAACCTGCCACTGAATAAGTTAAAGAGCAAACTTGATTAAATAACTTTGAGTCATTGTGTCGCAACTCACTCACGGTTTTTCTGAAGCGTGTCCTCAGTCTCAGTGAGAACATGACTGCCAGCAGTGAGCACCACGGACTCATCTCATTAAATCTACACCAGCTTAAGTCTACCATGTCTTTAAGAACACGTTCACGTCTTTATCTCACTGTGAGACAGACTTTTACAACAGGAAACTGAAGTTTGTAAACCACTCACTCTCCCACACCAAAGTCCAGAGAGAAAATCTGTGATTTTAACGTCACACACACACACACACACACACACACACACTGCTGCCTCCATCACTGAGTTGGGCATTTAAAATCCCTTGTTCAGATTGACCTCAGTGACACAAAGTGACCACATGAGGCAGCAGAGGACCAGCAGCTCCTGTGTCCCCGTGAGCTAAAACCACTGCTTTTCTCTATGGACTTTGGTGTGGGAGAGTGAGTGATTTACAAACTTGAGTTTCCTGTTAGAAAAGTCTGTCTAACAGTGAGATAAAAACATATTCTTAACAGATCATAGACGTTCACTGATTTGGTAGTTGGCAGTAGGAGGCGCTCTCACCTCGTCTTAGCTGCACTGTGATTGGTTAAACTCTCTGAAAACAGCAGATCTCTCTTAAATAAGTTAATTTTTCAGTGAGATTATTATGGAACTATTGATTCATATCCATTCACATATCTAGACTGAAACTACTGTAAATGGCCTATCCCAGCTTTAATGTGACACAGGGCAAAGAAACACACAAAGGGGCAATTACTAAGTATTATTCACACGTGGCTGTTGTTTATTCCATTCAGATGTCTCTCTCTCTCTCTCTCTCTCTCTCTCTCTCTCTCTCTCTCTCTCTCTCTCTCTCTCTGTCCCACACACACACACACTGGTGCTGGCTGATTCCCACTGTGACACGCAGACAGAAGCAGTCTCTCTCTCTCTGTCTCTCTCTCTCTCTCTAGCCACATGGCACCGCAATCCTGAGAAAACCTCTTCTGTTTCAAGCTCCGCCCCCTTTTTAAAGCAGGGTTTGTGGACAAGTCCGTGGTCTTTGTCTCAAACTGACGTCATGGGATGTTTCCAGTGTGTTTTCTAACATTTTTCTGCTTCTTAAATGTGAATATTTTCTGGTTTCTTTGCTCCACGTAACAAAGAAATCATTCACTCTCATTCATTTCCGTGGTCTCCAGGTGGAGAAAAGAGGACATTCTTATTTATTGATTATGACGATCGAAATTTAATGAATAAATTATGAAACAAATACTGAGTTAATTGAAAAATATTCAGCTTCTTAAATGTGATTGACGTGTGTTTTCTTTTACATAAAGAAAAACTTTTTTTTTCAGTTTTTAGACCAAACATTCATTGTCAGTTGCAGCCCAAAAAACAACTAGTTTTCCTCATTAAATTGAACAAAACAAAACCACTTTTTTTGACATTTATTTATTGTAAATCATCTGATCGTCTATTTTTGGTTTTGCAGAACAGAAAATAATAAGCAAATGAGTCAAAAACCACAGTATATGAAGATCAGATATGAAATAAGCAGCAGCAGCAGCAGCAGTGTTTTTACTGAGTCATGTTGTGCTGATTTATTTCCTCCTTTATGGGCGTTACACTGTCGGGAGTTTTATGTTTTAAAATGGCTGCTTATGTCATAAATGTGATCATCACACCGTACGAAAATACACTCTAGAATCACTGCAAAGTGCACGATATACACACAGATTTCTCACTCAGCATTCTGCGGTTTTTGCTGTTTTACAGCATAACGAACTGGAAAATGATCAAATATGTTGTTAAATATTTGAATTTATCATCTTTTTTGTAAAGTTATGTCTGAATAATGAGTGTAAACCTCGTTGAAAGTTTATTTACTGTTGCGTCTTTGTGTTAAAGCCATAATGACGGACATTTGGGGCTTTTTATTGGGATATTACACAGCTAATGCTCTCGGGAGCACTGAGTGACAGTTAATGACTTTTTTACGGGGCTTTTAAAGTCAGATTAAAAACATGTCTTCACGGCAGGCTGAGTCGGGACGTTGTCCCTCTAAATCTCGTGTTCCAGGAATTTATGAAATGTGGAACAGAATGTGGTCCGGCCGGTTTTTTCACCGACAGCGTGTCCATGTTTGATCCTGGAAAAGATAAAGACGCAAACACACCTGAGGAATTCCTGTCTCTGTGGAGCAGGACATACAGAACACAGTTCCTCAACCATGACCTTCCTGACCTTCTCTCTGTCCTCCTGTGCTCTCGTCCTCAGAGGGATCCAGACTACTTGAAGCTATGGTTAGAGATCTTCATCGGCGCCTACGAGCGATGTTTGGACGTGGATTTCGAAAAACCTCCTTCAAGGTAACGAGTGATGGTTGATGAAGCCGAGTATATGGTAGCGTGGTTTCCTCGTTCCCCTGGCAACAGCAGAGGCCACACTGTCACAAACGTCAAGTCTGCTTGTACTGACGCGGAGCTGTGAGCGCCCCCTGTCTGCGATATCTTTAGAACATGATCACGTCTTTATCTCACTGTGAACTGAAGTTTGTAAACCACTCACCCACTCACTCTCCCACACCAAAGCCCATAGAGAAAATCAGTGATTTTAGCTCACAGGGACACTGGAGCTGCTGGTCTCCTGCTGCCTCGTGTGGTCACTTTGTGTCATTGATTTAAAGCTAAATGAGGGATTTTAAATGCAGAATTTTCCAAAATAATACATTTCAACAGCTCCTGTGTGTGTGATGTTAAAATCAGTGATTTTCTCTATGGGCTTTGGTGTGGGAGAGTGAGTGGTTTACAAACTTGCGTTTCCTGTTGGAGGAGTCTGTCTAACAGTGAGACAAAGACGTGGACATGTTCTTAAGATGTCGTCGTCACTTGTGTGATACTGAACTCTCCCATTAACAGTTTTCACGTGTGTTGTTTGTGAGGAGGCGGAAACATGAATATTCTGTTCTTCTTATTCTTGACTTTGAGCCGTTCAGAGACAGAGACAGAGGGTGGAGTGAGCTTGTCATCTCCTTCTTCTTCTGTCATTTCCTCCATCTCCTCCTCCAACTCCCTCCATCGTGTTCCTCTCACTGCTGTCTCACTGTTTTATCCCCTGCTCCCCGTCTCACTCTCTCTCTCTCTCTCTCCGTCTTTTCTCCACAGCTGCCACCAGCATTCATTGCATGTTTTCTTTTTTTTGCTCTCGCATGAGCAGTGCAGCTCACATGCTGATTCTGTTTCCATGGAACAAATGTCTGAATGCAGCAGAACAGAACTGTCTAATCTTCCTTTTAAAGGGACAGACAGACAAGGAAAAACTGAATAAAAGATTTGCATGATATAATATCTGTCAGCTTAAGTCTATCATGTGTTTAGAACATGTTCACATCTTTATCTCACGGTTAGACAGACTTTTCCAACAGGAAACTGAAGTTTGTAAACTACTCACTCTCCCACACCAAAGCCCATCAGTGATTTTAACATCACACACACAGGAGTTGTTGATCCACTGCTGCCTCCATCACTGAGTTCACATGACTTATTCTTTTAAATTCGGCATTTAAAATATTTCATTTAGACTTAACTTATTGACACAAAGTGACCACATGAGGCAGCAGTAGACCAGCAGCTCCTGTGTCCCCACGAGCTGAAATCACTGATTTTCTCTATGGGCTTTGGTGTGGGAGAGTCACTTCAGATTCCTGTTGGAAAAGTGTGTCTCACACTGAGATAAAGACGTGAACATGGTCTGTAGATATCGTGGACTTACAGATGCCTCTGTTCATCTTGCTCTGTTGGTTGAAATTGTGTCTCCAGGCCAGAAGAGCTCCCCCCGGTGTTGACCCTCCTCCCCGACAACATCCTGCAGGTTTTACGCCACCAGCTGCTGCAGTGTGTCCAGAAGGCGTCTGACGGCCTGGAGCCGGAGCAGCAGAACCTGGCTCTGCTGCTGCTCAAGTTCCTCATCATCATCTGCAGGTCAGCGCACACGCACACGCACGCACGCACGCACACACGCACGCACACACGCACACACGCACACGCACACACACACACACACACACACACACACACACACACACAGATAAACGCTGAACTGTAGATTTGTGTCTTGTGTGTTTTCTGTTAGGAACCTGTCCAACGTGGAGGAGATTGGCACCTGCTCTTACATCAATCACATCATCACCATGACAACGCTCTACATTCAGCAGGTCTGACAGACTCCTCCCCCTTTTTTCTTGCACTTTATTACAAGATAACAGAAGAATACAAAATAACCTGAACACAGTAAATTGCAGATTAGGATTAGTTCCATTATTTTCACATTTGTCCACCATTATTTCGTATCTATTTTCCATCATACCGAGTTTTTGTAAGTTTTCGCAACATTAGTGCCATATTTTTTAACACTACTCTGTTTTTTTGGCCACATAATTGTTCATTTTCATTTTGTAACATTATTTGGCAACATGTCACATTTTTACTAATTAGCATGTGTAAAATATCACTTTTTCCTGAAAAAAGCCAATTAAATCTGTTCACAACAATGTTGTTTTTTTATAAATACGTATGGTAATGGGGGCGGGGCTTTAATCCACTGACAAACACTGTGTCATAAGCGCCAAAAAACGAGAGATGCATTCAGGAAACCTCGTTAAATTTCAAAAACTGTGGTAGATGCACCACAAATAAGGTCGTCATTTGCTCTATCCTTACTTTATACATGATGCAGTTATTATTTAAATGTGACACTAAGTGTGTGTGTGTGTGTGTGTCTGTGTCACTGCAGCTCAAGAGCAAGACCAAAGAGAAGGAGATGGCAGACCAGAGTCAGGCCGAGGAGTTTGTACGCCACGCGCTGGCGTTCTGCGAAAGCCTCTACGACCCGTACCGCAACTGGAGGCATCGAACCTGCGGGTAAACAACAACAACAACAACAACAACAGCCGAACTTAATCAATTATCTTAGCAGACAGAGAGATTTATGATCAGGAAAATATCTTATTGAAGAACTTTCTTGGTGTACATCCTGATGAAGAAGAAGAGAAACCCTTGATTCTCTTTCCTTAGTCGTCCGACTTTCTTCATTCTTTCTCCGTTTCTTCTCTGATTTTGGTTTATGTATTTGTAGCAGTGCCACCTACAGGCCTGACATATGTACTACAGCGTTCATCAAACATGTTTTTACAGAAAACCTTTGAAGAAATGACAAAGATAAAGATGATTTAAGAGGCTCAGAAATAGAAGAAGTAAGTTGTTGTCGTGTTTGTGTTTATATTTACGCTTCTCTCCTGTGTGTGTGTGTGTGTGTGTGTGTGTGTGTGGTCAGGGAGCAGCTGGGAACAGTGGAGAGGAACAGACAGAAGTACAAAGCTGCTCCGCTAACCGTCGAGTTTGTCCCCTTCTTTTACCGTAAGACACACACACACACACACGCACGCACACACACACGACAGTGACAGTTTAGTCAAACTAAGGTCGTAGTCTGACTAAGACAGACAGTCGGAAAACGTAGAGTCTGAGTTTACGTGCGGAGGACAAGATAGATTTTTTTGTCTGTGTGACTGCGCCTCTGTAGGTGGCGCTGTAGCTCTCTATAAGCTTGTGTGTGTTGAATCAGTTTATGGGAGAAGAAGTCTGACTAAGTGTATACAGCACATGCAGGACTAATCAGACTATGAATCACATTAACCACGTATCTTAGTCTGACTTTAGTCGGACTAACGTGTTTATGCCACATTAAGTAAACGTAATTATTGTCTTAGTCTGACTAAAGTCAGACTTTTTACATGCATGTAAACGCACCGAGTGACTTATTGATATGAGGCTGGAGGTTCACAGAGGAAACGGGACAAACGATGAAGGTAAAACGCTGTCAGAGTTTGTGAAACTCCGACAGGTTTCAGAGTAAACAACAGCGCCTGTGAACGTATATGTTTAAACTGTTTGATGTGGATTCAGATGCCTCCAGTTGCTCTCCTCCTCCTCCTCCTCCTCCTCCTCCTCCTCCTCGTTCCTCTCTGCGTCCGGGTCAGTCCGCTCTTTGTGTCCGTGTTCTCCAGATGAAGTGATAGTGAAGAGAGTCTGACACCGTGGCCATTTTAAACAAACCTCTCCTGTCTCTGTGTGCGGCTGCGGTTTGACACTAAAGATAACAACGACCAAGGCCCAGACCTAACACACTGGTATCTCTCTGTGTGTGTGTGTGTGTTTTATGCAAAGACCAAGTATGTAAAGAGAGAAGAAGCGGTGTTGTGGTATGAAGGGGACACGTCAGAGACCATCACATGTGTTGACAGATGAGTTAATGGATGACGATGACCACCGAGAGCCAGAGGTTAATGACAGGACCTCTGTGTGTGTGTGTGTCCGTGTCCGTCTGTCCTTTGTGTATTGATAAAAATACAGGCGACAACATAGCGAGGCGTGGCTGTGTGTTTGCATATCTACAGATCAAACTGATGCTGTGTGTGTCTGTGTGTGTGTGTGTGTGTGTGTGTGTGTCTCAGAGTGCTTCCAGGAGAGCGAGCACCTGAAGGAGAGTCTAAAATGCTGCTTGCTGCACTTGTTTGGAGCCATCGTAGCAGGTGATCAGGTAAATGTTTATCTGCCTTAAAGTCCAGTATTTATAATATTTATAATGCAGATATGAATGTTTTTTACATGTTAAAGTTCATAGTTCAGGTTTTATATTAGACGTTGACACAAAGCACAAGAAAAACACCAGGTAAAACTGATTTTAGCCACTTAATATAAGTTTAACTTGGTAAAATCTCCATCAACTAAAGTCTACGATGTCCTCAGAACTTCTTTATGTCTTTATCTCACTGTGAGACACACTTTACAACAGGAAACTGACATTTGTAAACCACTCACTCTCCCACACCAAAGCCCATAGAGAAAATCAGGGATTTTAACGTCTCACACACACAGGAGTTGTTGATCCACTGCTGCCTCCTTCACTCGGTTCACATGTCTTATTTTTTTGATTACGGCTTTTGAAATATTTAATTTCGACTTGCTTCAGTGACACAAAGTGACCACACGAGGCAGCAGTAGACCAGCAGCTCCTGTGTCCCCGCGAGCTTAAATCACTGATTTTCTCTCTGGGCTTTGGTGTGGGAGAGTGAGTGGATTTTATGAGGTTTACCACAGCATGTGCCCTCAGATCACTCACTTCTTATTGTTTTCTCTGTGTGCTCCATCACACCTTTTGTCGCCGGGCAGAAGAACGCCTTGCTCGCCATCTCTCCTGCCACCATGGAGGTGCTGATGCGAGTGCTCGCCGACTGCTCCATGGGAAGCTGCCCCTCCGACGAGGGCGAGGACTGGGACAGCGAGGCCCCCGACAGGAAGGCCCTGCTGACTCTGGGCTGCCTGCGCGAGGTGGTGCAGCGTCTGCTGGCGTCCAGCTCTGACCAGCGGCAGGTGGAAATCGCCTCGGTGCTGGAAAACTACTTTAAGCTGCTCAACTCGGACCCGGCGGCCGTGGTCGCTGCTCGACAGCAGCAGCAGCAGCAGCAGGCTAAGGGGCGAGTGCCGACGCTGGGGCGACACTGGGAGAGTCGCTTTGTGGCGCTGCAAGTGCACATGCTCGGTAGAGTTTAACTTTAAGTTTTTGAATCATTAATTCTGTAGAATGAAGCCGGTGTGTGACTTGTGTTGTTCTGCCTCAGACACGATCAGGGACATGTTCCTGTGCTCAGACAGACCTGTTCTACAAGCCATTTTCCTCAACAGCAACTGTTTCGAGCATCTGACTCGACTGCTGCAGAACAGCAAGGTAACCACACACACACACACACACACCTGTCCTCCACCATTATACCAGTATGACACCACTTTATTCATCCGATAACACAAGAATATTGTGGTTTTTACAGTTTGATGTAGTACTGTGCAGCTTCAGGCTGATTTGAATTATATGAAAAATTCTTACACCACTAAAATATAAATTATAACAATCAAAGTAAAGGTTTACAGGTATTTTCGTGTCACTATGACACAAATAAGTCATATTAACAGCATATTTCTTTCTGTTTATCCTCTTTTATTAAAAATCTTTATGTTTTTATCAGTGTTAGTTTACTGGAGAGCAGATATATAATATAATTGGTCAATCATGTGTTTTATGTTAATATTTGTCTGCTGACATCTAATTCAAAGTCGTTCAAAGTCACATCTAAGTGTGGTCCATTGGTAAAGTCATGTTTAGTTTGGAAAATAGCTTTAAAAGAATCACATAATCAAAACATTGGACAGAATTCATAATAACACCCGAAATCCTGCACATACATTCTGTTGTTGGAAGAAAGTTCATGGTTATTAAATAAATTGAAGGAATTGCTTAAAAAAGCTTGAAAACAAAGTTCAAGAAAGTGGACGCAGGGGAACCGGCTTCCATCTTATTCTTGGTTAAATGTGTGTTTTTCTAGTTAAAATGTATGTTTTTGGTAAAAATAAGGCAAGAGAAATGAAATGAAATGTTATGACCTGCAGTAAAGTGTGGAAAGGAGCTTTTTCCCCCCCCCCGACATTGCATGTTTACCTCTCCACAGCAAGGCTGGATCACCAACATGCCTCCTCACAGTGACCTCTGTGAAGGTCACGGCTTCTAACCGCTCCCCCTGTCCTTCACTGACAACCTGCACCCTCCCTCTCCCTCCCTCTCTCTCTCTCCCCTCCTGTCTCCCCTCTTCTCTCCCCCACATGTTGACACTGTTGCCTGTTGTGTGTGTGTGTGTGTGTGTCAGCTGGTTAACGCGAGGTGCACGGCGGCAGACAAGGACCAGAAAGATTTAACCAACAACAGGTTACTGACAGCAGAGAGGGACACTCAGGTACCGCCGAGATAAAAACACAGACCACGCCCCCTCCCTCCCTCCCCACCGACACTCATCAATCACCTCCCTGCCCCTCCCTCACCCTCTGCTGCTGCCACGCCCCCTTCCCTTCCCTTCCACCTGGAGCTGGAGGCCTCTCCACAGCATCACACATGCTCCTCACACACTCTCACATTCAGACACACGGTGGCGCTGTACTTATGTTATCTTGTAGACGAAGAGATTAGAGAATCGTGGTGTGTTTATAGTCATTTCGATTTTAATGCCTTAAATTGTCTTAAATACATTAAAATAATGCAACAGGTGTTTTGAATATTGCTGTTTTGTAATTTTGAGTTTGTAGGTACTCATTTTGAAAAGTGTGAAAAAGTATTGAATATTAGGCACTTTATCTTAATTTTATGAATTCTACTTCTTTTACACTTTTAAATAACTTTATTTTGAAAAAACTTCAGTTTCCTCTCAATGATCCAGGCTGTCATAAAACTACAAAAATGGCCAACGTGAGTTTCTGATAACTCGCGTGATCCACTCGAGTCAGAAGTCGTAAAAAATAATCTTAATTTCACCAGGAAAATATCCACATTGAGATTATTAACCTCAGGTGGAGGGGCGGAGCCTGGCAGGACGCTGAATTATCGGTTGCTCTTGTTACTTTAAAAGTCTTTTTCTCTGGTCGTGTGAATCGTCGGCGGAGTGAATCGTCCCGTGTGCCACAGAAAGGTCACCTTTCAGACTGCCCTTTGTTCTTCCCACACACACTGAGCCTTTATGAGGTTTAATCTGTGTGTTGATGTGGATTATGTGAACACACACACACATACACACAGACAGACAGCAGTGTGGCCTCAGAGCGGCTGTAACCTGATGCTGCAGCAGCTCTGAAGCCACGCTGCAGCTGCTTTAAGTTTGTTTTCACCAAAACAAAAACTACAGAAGTAGACTTTAATGTGTTTTTGCTGTGGAGAGGCCACGCCCACTCCCCACCCTTCACCCTGCCCTTCATTGTCCTGGTTTTCTGCGGTGTACCCTGGGCTCCACTGGAATGCTCTCACCTTGTCCTGGTGTGTGTGTTCTCACAGAGTTCACTTGGTCTGAGGTGATGATCCGAGTGTTTTGATTGTGTTTGGCCACAGTCCCTCTCCAGCGGGTTCTGACCCACACGGGCTCAGTGATCCAGCATGTGTCGGTCCTGAGCAGGACAGAGTTGCTGAACAGGGATGTGTGTGTTTGTTTGTTTGTGTTATGGGTTGCATGCTCTTCTCTGTGTGAGGATATAAAGAGTCTGTTTGTGTTGATCTGTGTGAGGAGCGGGTGGTTTTTATTTACTTTGACTTGTTTTTGACCAAACCCTAACAGCTTCCTGCTTCAGCTACATCGTCACCCTGGTTTTTTTGTTTGTTTGTTTTACCTGGAGCAGAAAGATGAATTTTAACCTGATGATCTGCAGTAGAAGCTTTGATGTCAGCTTCTCCTGCAGCAGAAACAATGATTTTACTCACATTTTCTAAATGAATCAAACGCAGAGGCATTAAGTTTCCTCCTCCTCCAACTGTGACGCATGTGGCCTTAAATAAGTCTATCATAGCATCATAAACCATGTTCATGAACGTGGCTTTAAATTGTGTGATAACATCCACCTGGAATAACAGGAGATTCACCTTGTTGTTGTCGTGGTTACCAGTATCTCACCGGTCTGATTGTTCTTCAGGTGTTTCAGGGGCGACTTGACTCCCTCGCTGTAGCCACCATCAAAGCCCTGACAGTAGTGATGCACAAATCACCGGCTGCAAAGGTAACAATGGCCATAGATACAACATTTTCAATGTTTATCAATGTTTATACTATGTCTGTAAATACTGAAAATGATGGGGCCTGGAATTAAGCCTTGTGGTACGCCACAAGAACATTTTATCAATGAGAAAAAGGGAAGCGGCCTTTTAAGGAAGAAAAAAAGTCTTTTGATGGGTCAACTAAAGTCGATAGTATCCCATTCCATAGGGCCAAGAATCGAGCCTTGTGGTACACCACAGCGATGGTTTATAGATGAGAGAGGGTTAAAAAAAAATGTTGTTGGAGAAGTTAACCAAGAGTCATTTTTGGTACTGTACTGTAAAAAAAGCTAAATCTTTACCTGAAGGCGATAAGAAAAGGGCCCAGAATCGAGACTTGTGGCACACCACAGCGATGTTTGATAGATGAGAGAAGGAACGTTTTTAAGGAAGAAAAAAAAATTGTTTTGAGGCGTTTGCTAAAGTTAATGTATCGCTTCTGGGGCTGTTCTTGAAAATCTGTTCAACCTTAATCCGAAATTATAACACAGAGAGAAAAATAGGGCCCAGAATCGAACCTTGTGCTACACCATAGCTATGGTTAATCATTTTCACAATTTGAGTTACCGAGAAAAGAATAAGGCCCAGAATTGAGCCTTGCTGTACACTGCAGGTATTAAAAGTATTAGAAGAAACAAGGACTGTACTTTCAAATCTGGTGAATCTCTCCCTGTAGTTTGGACATGTTACCTACACAGATGCCATTAGTATTTATTCAGTCCTGATTTGTGCCACTCCTGCAGGAGGTGTTCAAGGAGAGAATTGGTTACAATCATCTGTATGAAGTGCTCATCTCACTGGGCCAACCATCGCGACACCTTCTCAAAGAACTGATGAACATGGTGAGAAGAACGGTATCTTCAGTGCTTTATTGACTCACAGATACACAATATCTGTTGTTGACTGAATCTTTGTCCATGTGTTTTTGTTGAGGCGGTGGAGGGCGAGCACAGCTCAGTGGGTCTCCTGGGCATAAGTAACGTGGAACCCTTGCTGCTGCTGGTCCAGTGGCTCCCGGAGCTGGACTCTTCGGAGCTGCAGCTTTTCACGGCTGATTGGCTCCGCCGCCTCAGCTGCCTTAATCGCCAGACCCGCGCCACCTGTGTCAACGCCAGCATGGTCATGCAAGCGCTAGCCGCCCTGGAACGCCATGAGCGACTTCATCGAGCTTGTGCCGAGAGCCTGCTGGGGCTGGTCGGCTCACTGGGCTCCCAGTCCTTGAGCGCGAGGGAACTTCTGGGGTTCCTGCGCCTCCTCAGGCCGCCAGAGTCAAGCCAGGCTCATCCCTATGTGGGTCCCGCCCTGAGAGCCCTCCTGACTATGGTACGCAAACAGGGCCTGGAGAGTGCAATGCAGTATTTTGACCTGTCGCCCAGCATGGCCGGCATCGTTGTGCCAACTGTGCAGCGCTGGCCAGGCTCCGCCTTCAGCTTCCTTGCCTGGTTGTCTCTGGATCAGGATCAGTTGGGTCCCCCCAGCAAAGACAAGAGGAAACAGCTCTACAGGTGAGATGACACAACACCTTTATTGACCAAACGTGGTGGCGTTTCTGCCTTCTCAACATGTCTCGCTTTATTTTTACGCTCTCCAGCTTTTTCACCCCGGGAGGAACGGGGTTTGAGGCCTTCATCAGCTCCGCCGGTGTCCTCGTGGTGGCCGTTTGCACTAAGAAGGAGTATGTCACCGTCATGCTGCCCGACTACTGCTTCTGTGACTCTCTCTGGGTGAGTTCCTGACATGGTATGACACATGAAAAAGAGAATAAAAGCAGTTTGGCGTGAGTAGCTCTTGTTTGTGAATGTCTTCCTGCAGCACAGCATCGGTGTCGTTCACGTACCAGGAAAGAGGCCGTTTGGTCAGAGCCTCGTCTACATTTATGTTGATGGACAGCAAAAACTGTCTGCTCCCCTTAAGTATCCCACCATGACAGAGGTGAGACACACTCAATACTGACTGTTTTATTGAGAAAAGAATGGGGCCCAGGGTCGAGCCTTGTGGGACACCAAGGTTGCTGTTTTGTGAAGTGGTTTTGTTTCTTTGACTCGTAGCCATTCACGTTATGCTGCATCGGCTCCGCGGGTCACCGCACCACGACGCCGCCGCCCTCCCAGATTCCCGACCCCCCATTCTCCTCCGCCACCACGCCCACCACTCGCTCCTCGCTGGGCAGCATCCTGTCACCGCAGATGTGGGGCGGGTTGCTGGGCGGGAAACCCGAGTCTGTGACCAAGCTGATCTCGGCGGGGACGCAGGACAGCGAGTGGGGAAGCCCCACGTCGCTGCAGGGGCAGCTGGGAAGCGTCATGGTGTTCCACGAGCCGCTGCAGCCCAACCACGTCAAAGCCATCTGCAGCTCTGGTAAACAGGATGTGACGTAAGAGGAGGACGGACGCGCTTGTCCGTCACCTTCAATCCTCACTCTTCTTCTTTGTCTCTTACTCAGGTCCAAACTGCATCTCTCCGTTAAAAGCCCAGGAGTCGGAACACGGCGACGTTTCGTCCAAACTGCTGCTACACTACTCGCCCAAGGTGATTGGACCGCTGTGGTGTCGGCCCCGCCCCCTCAGGGTCAGCCACATAATCCTTGGTTTCCTGTCGTGGATGAGAGTGAATGAACTGGATCTGTTTCTGTTTGTCTCATCACAGGCCTGTAAGAATCCCATCTGTCTGGATCTGTCTCCCAACAAACTGCACGGACGACTCACTGGAAACAAAGTCGTCAACTGGGACATCAAGGTGGGAGGAGCCTATTATTAATGTCGTATTACATTAATTACAGAATATTGACTTTATATTTGTCTTTTTAGGACATGGTCAACTGTGTGGGCGGCGTCTCCGTGCTCTTCCCCGTCCTGGAGCAGTTGTCCCTGACGACGTCGGATCAGGACCAGCACGGCAGCGATCCCGCTGCGGGGTCAGAGTTCATCACCCCGGACGTTTCCACTCCGGCGGACGGAGACTGGGTCATCCTCCCGTCCAACAGGGCTTCAGGTGCGTCTTCTCCCTCCATCACGTCTTCACCACAACACGGAGCAAAGAGCGGGAGACACGACTGTGTTTGGATGTTGTGTTTCAGAGGCTCGTCTGGAGAAGAACCTGGTGGCCACCTTCCTGTTGGTGCTGAAGCACTTCCTGCAGAGACATCACATCAACCAGGAGAACCTCCTGCACTCACATGGTGTGGCGACACTGGGAGCTCTGCTGCAGAAGGTCTGTGCTTCTGTTTTTAATCCCTAATCCCGTCCAACTTTGTCTGTGAAGCACTTTAAAACGACCACAGTGGACCAAAGGGCTTTCCTCTGTGTCTTTACTCTTGTCTTTGCTCTTTCCGTGTTTACAAGTTTATTCAGTTCACGATTTCAAACCCTGAGTCAACGTCCACATGCAGGGAAAGTCCACAGGGACATGGATTAAAGAAAGTCTACAGTGTCAGAGATGATGTGACAATAGCTGCTCAAAGCAAAGACACCACACCCTGGAATAGAAAATGAACCATGATAGTAATTCATTTCTATAAATAAACGTCTGTAATTGCTGTGTGTGTGTGTGTGTGTGTGTGTAGTTGTGTTCAGGTCAGGTGGACGTGAGCGTGCTGGTGGCCGTGCAGCTGCTGATCGAGCAGGTGACGTACGAGAAGAACACGTCTCTGCTGCAGCAGCTTCACACACATCTGCTCTTCAACTTCAACATCTGGAGCAGAGGAGACTTCCCGCTGCGCATCGGTGAGAGCGCGACAGAACCAGAACCACTTCTGACTCAAAGTTAATACAGTGGTTCCCAAACACTGGGTCAGGGACCCACAGATTTATGTTTAAAATTAGTTGTTTACCAGTTCAAGATGATACGAGATGTAGCTGTAAATTAGTCGCACATTTTATGATTTGTGGTTAGGATTATTAGATTTATATAATATTTATATATTATAGACACATTCTGGTCCCAAGAAGAGCGGGAGAACACAAACAGTTTCAGTTAAAAAGGCTCAAATTTACTTTTAACCTCTTATTTAACGTTGTATCTCAGACAGATGAAGCTGCTGTCTTCTATGTCTAACGTTAGATGTGTGTGTGTGTGTGTGTTTGTTAAAGGTCATATCCAGTACATGTCCACCGTCATCAAAGACAACAGGAAACAGTTCAGGAAAAAATATGGCGTCCAGTTTCTGTTGGACACCATTCGTCTTTATTACGGGTGAGACTCGATATCCCACTGTCCCCACACACACACACACACACACACACACACACAGAGGACATGACCCCGCCGTGTTCTGTCCACTCTGCAGAAAGAACAACAACAAAGAGAGCGACCTGAGCGAGGACGACGTCCGCACCATCCGCGCGTCGCTCTGCGGCCTCGTCAAGTACTACATCAGCAAGGGCATGTCGCAGGAGGAGATGCACAGCATTCTGGGATACATGGCTGCCATCGGAGACGAGGACCAGGTCAGACGTGTCAGATGTGCAGACGCAGGGGTTTTTAATTTGAAGAAATGTGGAGTAGGCCAGGTGTTATTTTCAGCGTGTGACCCACATTATTTGTCATTAAGAGGATGACACACATGCACAGGAAGCTGGAAAACTCATTTCCTCTTCTACTATTGACTTATATTTTGAAAAAGAAAAACAAGTTTGACTCACACCTAATACAGGAAATCTGTTGCCACGTCGCCTCCTGTCTGTCACTGCATGTATCACCTCACACTGCTCATCTATATGTGTATATCACCTTCTGTTCACATATGGTCAATATAATCACGTGATTATCGTCCTCCTCCTCCACAAATCTACAATTTTATGTTTATTAAACATGATTATTTAAAGGGATATTTAAGGGAAAACATATTATAGACCCTTAAGAAAAGACTCACTGAATAAAATCTACATTAACTTAAGTCTACAATGTCTTTATCTCACTGTGAGACTGTGAGACTTTTCCAACAGGAAACGGTTTTAACGAAGCAGGGACACAGGAGCTGCTGGTCTGCTGCTGCCTCGTGTGGTCACTTTGTGTCACTGAAGTAAATCAAAATAAAGGATTTTTAATGCCAAATTTGACAAAATAAGACATTTGAAGTTAGTGATGGAGGCAGCAGTGGATCAACAACTCCTGTGTGTGTGTGTGTGTGTGTGTGATGTTAAAATCACTGGTTTTCTCTATGAGGTTTGGTGTGAGACAGACTGAGACTGAGTAGTGAGTAAATTAACACTTTTTATGTGGTCTGTGTGTGTGTGTGTGTGTGTGTGTGTGTTGCAGCTGTGTGTCCTGCTGGAGTTGCTGCTCAGCCTCTTCCAGAGCAGTCCGGCCCGGGACCAGATCTTCCTGCTCCTCTTTGAGCCCGGAGCGGCCGACTCCTGCTACGCTCTCCTCCTCAACAACAAACACTCGGACCGACTCCGAGAGCTCGTCTTCAAGGTCAGTCAACGACCTCTGACTGACTCACGCTCTGAACTCTGTGACGTCTGTTTAAAGAGCTCTTCAGTCGTCGCATTAACACACACACACACACACACGTGTGGCATGTTTTTCTCCAGCTGTTCGAGCGCATGCTGCGCTGCGACCGCGTCTACGAGAAGAACAAGCAGCGTCTGAGGCTGAGGGAGGCCGGTTACTCCGGGCTGTCGCTGCTCTTCTCTGAGCTCCACATCACACCCACGCTCGTCCGCTGTCTCCTCAACCAGGTCCTCCACACAGGTCAGCCCTCCATCATCATCATCATCATCATCATCATCATGTCCATGTTTGTGGACGTAAAACAGATGCTTGTGTCCTGTTCTGTGGGAACAAAATGATGAGATTCTCACAGTCAAATGTCAAATTCTGCTCGACTTAAAGCTGGTTAATGGTGTTTATGAATAAAACACTATTGGATTAATCACGAATACTACACAAATCTACAATTTTATGTTTATTAACCACCATTACTTTAATTTATGTAAATGACACAAAGTGACCATACGAGGCAGCACTAGACCAGCGGCTCCTGTGTCCCTCCTTCGTTAAAACTCCGATTTTCTCTATGGGCTTTGGTGTGGGAGCGTGAGTGGTTTACAAACATCAGTTTCCTGTACACTTTACGTCCAGCATGTGTTACAATGTGAGTCTGTGTCATTGTTACAGATCACGTGGTGAACTACAAGGACCTGATGTCTCTGGTGCAGCTCACACACCGGGCTGGACCTGCTGTACGACTCATAGTCTGCAAACGGGTGAGAAACCGCTGCTGTGTCCTGAAATACTGACGTGTTAACATGTTTGTAACTGTGTGTGTGTGTGTGTGTGTGTGTGAGAGCAGGTGTACCAGCTGCTTCAGTCTCAGCAGGACGCTGCAGTCCAGATCTCAAAGCAGCAGTGTTGGCAGGACACGCTGATGCGTCTGTACCTGCGTGGTGACGGCTCCGTGCCGCCGCGCTGCTCCGACACCGTCAGCACCTGCAGCCTGGAGCTGAGCCGCGGCAGCAACAACCGCCTGGAGCTGCCGCTGGAGAGGAGGACGCGCGCGGGCAGCGCCGGGCGTCTGGAGGACGACCGGGTCAGCGTCAGCGACACCGTGGACAGCCTGGACAACGGCGACGTCATCTCGCTCCTGGACACGCCCTCTTCCTCCGCGTCCGCCGAGCCGCAGCTCCACGCCAAACCCTGGGTGGTGGGTAAGTCCGGCGGCCTGACACTCGACCTGTCGCACCTGCAGGCGTACGAGGGCGGCGACAGCGGCAGCCAGACGCCCGGGAGCGCGCTCAGCACGCCGTCGCCCGTGGAGGCGTCCAAGCCCTTCCCGGGGATGTCCGGAGATCGGGACGCCGCCAATGAAGACAGTTTCCTCTTCAGTGACAGCATCTCGCTGGGAGAGTCCTTCAACAACGCTGAGGTGACAGTATTTCACAGAATTTCTAAATAAAAGTGTTTGTTTTGATATGGAATGGAATATAATTCACAATAAAAACTGATTTTTTTTAGGTCCCTAAACAAATTTTCCACATTTTCTTAAAGATTTAAGTTAAGTTTTTTTTATGTATATGCTTTAAATAAAATGTATTTGAATTAATTAGAAATTCAAATACATTTAGAATTTTAAATTTTAAATTTTAAAATTTTAACTTGATACAATTTATATCGTGATTTCAAGTCACGGAATGAAAAGAAAACTTCCCAAACACTGGGTGGGGATCCACAGATGGGTCACGGGAGAGTTTTTTGGGTCCCTAAACACATTTTCCAAATTTTCCTAACCTGTATGTTAAGATTTTTTTGTGTATATTTTTTTAATAAAATGAATTTTAATTAATTGCTTTTAAAAAAAAGGGGACATTTTAACTTGATGTTAAGTGGTTTGAAGTTTTATTGCACGCAAATTTGCTCTTGACGCAATTTATATCGTAATTTCAAGTCACGGTATAAAAAGAAAAGTTCCCAAACATTGGGTGGGGACCCACAGATGGGTCACAGGAGAGTTTTTTGGGTCCCTCAGTTCAGATTTTTTTGTGTGTATATGTTTTATATGAATTTATGTGGCCTGAGGTTTCATGTAACGACGGTGACTCTGTGTGGCCCTCTAGAGGACGGAGGAGGAACTGTGCAGTATGCTGCTGGAGATCGTGCTGTGTGTGATGTGGCGCGGCGTGGAAGGGTCCGACGACTCGGCGTGGCTGGAGCGCGGTCAGGTGTTCTCCGCTCTCACCAAACTGGGCACTAGCAACGAGCTGCTGCTCCCCGTCGACCACATCAAACTCAGGTACGCCCCCTGCTGGCCCGAGCGGCCTGTAAAGACGCGCACAGATCTAATCTCCTCTCTCTCTTCTCTTTGGTAAACCTCCAGTCTGATGGAGCGGATGTTGGAGTGCGCGGTGGGCGATAACCGTGAGGCGTCGGCCGCCACGCTGCCCCAGCACACGGAGAACGCGGTGCGGCTGCTGCACATGGTGCAGGACTTCCTGCAGGCCGAGGGCCTGGTGAGTCCGTCACTCTGGACGGAGAAGGTTCTGGAGGAGACGGTGACGCTGATGGACAGCCTCATGGTGTGGTACTCCGCCGGAGACCAGTGGTTCCAGCTGTCGCAGCTCGGACTGAGGCTGCTGCTGGGCTTCATGGCGCAGGAAGACGCTGAGGTGATGTCTCCGCCCTCATCAAAGGGTTCACAAACACGGGATCCTGTGCCCATCTGTGGGTCACAGGAGATCTTTTTTTTATGTACAAATTTGCTCTTGTTAATTTTGTCATGAGAGTTTGCCGTCTTTAAAAACTGGTTCCCAAACACTGGGTTGGGACCCATGGATGGGTCACGGGAGATGTTTTTTGGGTCCCCTAAGCAAATGTTCTGAATCCTCCAGCCTTAACGTTGAGATTTAGAATAAAAATGGATTCTGTTTCTGTTATTTAACAAATCATTTGCTTTTTCATGACAAATATGGCTGTAAATGGCTGTAGATTTGTTCTCGCTCAAATTTGGTTTCCTAACACTGGGTTGGGACCCACAGATGGGTCACTGGAGAATTTATTTGGGTCCCCAAACTAAACTCTTTACCTGTGTCTCAGGTGTGCGCTATGGCAACGGCCAAGCTCAATGGCATCCTGCAGACCAAGGAGGTGTCGAGCCAGGACGAGGCCTGCTACCTGCTGGGGAAGGTGGAGGGAATCCTGCGCCGCTCCATCCAGGAGCAGGCGGAAGAGGACACGTACGCCTTCCTGGTCCCTCTGCTGAGGACGCTGCTGTCCAAAGTCCACCGTCTCCTCTACATGGAGCTGCACCTGCCGCAGCTTCCCGACACCAACGGCAGCCCGTCCTTCTTCGAGGACTTCCAGCTCTACTGCAAGTCGCCCGAGTGGCGCGTCTACCTCGACAAATACGTAAGACCTTCTTCTCCCGGTGGACTCACCGCTGCCGTGACTCGTACTCACTGAGACGTTTCCCCGCAGATAATCCCGTACATGAAGCAGTATGAGATTGAGACGTTCAGTCAGGGACACGAGACTATGGCTCTGTACTGGAAGGAGTGCTACGAGGCGTTCATGGTCAGTCTGCACCGGAGAGAGCGGGAGCGCGGCGAGAGTAAGATACGCTTCCAGGTGAGTTCACTCACTCGAATTTTTTTTTATTTTTGCTTCCACTTCCATAAACAGTGAACTGACGTTGCCTGTAGTCTTTTTAAATAATGAATGAATTCATGCCTCAATTCAGAGTTTTACAAACTTTCTACATGTGGACCAGACACAAATCACAAAATAACATTTTTATGTATGTGATTTAAAACATATACACGTAAATCTTGAGTGAAAGTCATTAAAAATTTGTTTTGGGACCCAAAAAAAAAAATCACCCGTGACCCATCTGTGGGCCCCCGACCCAGTGTTTGAGAACCCCCACCTGAATGATTTAGTTTTTTTTAATCTGTGACATCACTTCCTCCTCCTCCTCCTCCTCCTCCTCCTCGTCAGGAGCACTTTGTGGAGCCCTTCTCTCGCCGAGGACGCCAGGAGAACCTCCGCTACAACAGCATGTTGAAGCAGCATCACTGCCTCAGCGGCGCCATCCTGAGGCAGTGGAAGGCGGCGCGGCGCGGCCTGGTGTGTGAGAGAGGACCGTGGGCCGACAGGTAAGGCTGCGTGTGCGCTCTGAACGTCTGTATTTATAGAAACAAATGAGGTAAACGTGAGCTGTGAGCGCGTGTTTTCTAACAGGCAGCAGGACGAGATGCACTGCAGAGTCTCCAGCGCTGAGAACTTCTCCCGCATGAGACTGAAGCTTGTACGCAACTACAACTTTGACCCTCACAGAGAAGCCAGCGCTCTGAGGGACAACCTGGGTGAGAACACACACACACACACACACACACACACGTCATCCTTTAAAACGTGTGTGTGCAGCTGCATCGACTCCATGTCTGACCATGTTTAAGTGAAACATGATTCATGAAGTTGTTAAAAAAATAATATGTAGTGGAATAATTACATGTGTGGATTTTAAAATACTTTCAGTGTTAAAATTCAAGATTTAAAACAACGTCAATTATATTTGAGGACATTTAAGATTTTTAATCTGAAGAGTTAGAACTCTGCAGGCACTAGGGGGCAGCACATTTAAAGTCCTGCCAAAAACAAAAACTGTTAGAACTCAACTGTACAAGGTCCAGTCCGAACCAAACTTGCTACCTGCAGCACCGCTGTCAACACAGGGATCCACTTCAAATTAAGTTCCGGTCTGAGGCAAACCTGCTGTGATAGACCGCATGTCTCCTCCTCGTGGTCTCAGGTGTTCATCAGCAGCGCGTGAACGCTGAGTCTCTGCTGCTGGAGGCGGTGAAGCAGGTCAAAGTCAGCGACCTGGACGACGACATCCTGGACCTGCCCGAGGACGACCCCGTTGCCGCCGCCGCCAACACGCAGTCAGTCACCCAAACGTCGGCACACGCTCACACAGGCGAACCGCCGGGAACCGTCAGGGTCACACTCTCGTTTTGTCCGTGTGCTGCAGGGCTGAAGCAGAGGAGGTGGGGCAGAAGGAGAAGCTGGTGCTGTTTGAAGACTGTGAGCTGGTGACGGTGGTGGACGTGGTGCCCGGACGCCTGGAGCTCACCACGCAGCACATCTACTTCTACGACAGCAGCCAGGAGAAAGAGGAAGGTGAGATTTCCTCCACACGTCCACCTGATAAAGATTTACAGAAAATAGAATAGAATTCCAAAATCTGCTGTCATTCTCTGTGTCATGTTGCTGAGAATCTGGATTAACTGCCGGATTATTTAAATCTAATCTCGTCACCGTCTCGTTCCAAGGTGTGGGCCACGACTTCAAGTGGCCACTGTCTCAGATCCGGGAGGTGCACCTGCGGCGCTTTAACCTGCGCCGCTCCGCTCTGGAGATCTTCCTCATCGACCAGACCAACTACTTCCTCAACTTCAAGAAAGAGGTGAGAGCGCCACCTGTCCACAAAAGTGAGGAAATGAAAGAAATAAACCTGTTTCTGACGAGTTCTGTGACGTGAAACAGGCGAGGAACAAGGTCTACGGCCGCATGTTGATGCTGCGATCGCTCAATCTGTACGGAACGCGCTCGCCGCAGGAGCTGCTCAAAGCCTCGGGACTCACGCAGGTCAGCAAACTACTTCCTGTGTCAGGGTGTCACTTTTATTGTGGTGAACGGAGCTGACACATTATTCTCCTTCCTCTCAGAAATGGGTGAACCGGGAGATCTCTAACTTTGACTACCTGATGCAGCTGAACACGATCGCGGGCCGGACGTACAACGACCTGGCTCAGTACCCGGTGGTACGTTCTTCTCTGAGAACGCCGCAGCTGTCTCTCTATCAAACGTCCTCACTGACCTTTTTGTCCCTCTGCAGTTTCCCTGGATTTTGTCGGACTACACGTCGGAGGAGCTGGACCTGAGCGACCCGCGCGTCTTCAGAGATCTGTCCAAGCCGGTGGCCGTGCTGAACGAACGCAACGCCAAGGCGGTTCGAGAGAAGTACGTGTGACACTGATAGGAAACGTGTCTGTGGTTTAGATTTGGAATCTAAAGAGTGTGGACGTGTTCTTCAGGTACGAGAGCTTCGAGGACCCGACCGGCACCATCGACCGCTTCCACTACGGCACTCACTACTCCAACGCCGCCGGAGTCATGCACTACCTCATCAGAGTGG
Source organism: Solea solea (assembly GCF_958295425.1). NCBI lineage: Eukaryota > Metazoa > Chordata > Actinopteri > Pleuronectiformes > Soleidae > Solea > Solea solea. Next base: position 882,119 of record NC_081135.1, on the reverse strand, counting down.
AGCCGTTCACCTCCATGCACATCCAGCTGCAGAGTGGACGGTGAGAGGAACACTGTAACCATGGCAACTGATGCTACAGGGGGAGGAGATTTTACAATCTGGAACCATGTACCTGCTCTGACGAGGTTCAGCTGAGCTGATGCTGAAATGTGAAAGAGTCATGATGTCCAACTGTAGATCAGTGAAAGACTTACAAATTCTACTTAAATGTATAAAAAACAGCAGGTACTGCATCACTTATGGAAAGCTTCAAAAAAGTCTTTCGTCTAAAAGTCCTTAACTTTATTTTGAAGGAAACGAGGCAGTTAGAATCACTGAAGGTTGAGTTTAATGGACGCCGGGTTTCTTTGCTGTGGTGTTTTCACCGTGTTAATAAACCTACACTTGTACTTGGTCTGTGTGAGCTGTGTCAGGTGAGGACATGCTGACGCGTGTATGACTCTGAGTGTGTCGTGCCTTGCCTCAGGTTCGACTGCGCCGACCGTCAGTTCCACTCCATCCCAGCGACGTGGCAGACGCTCATGGACAACCCCAACGACGTCAAGGAGCTCATCCCAGAGTTCTTCTACTTCCCCGAGTTCCTCGAGAACCAGAACGGTGAGCTGTTCAAACTCAGAACCTTCTCAAATCAAGTTTGTTGTCTTACTTTTGCTTCTGTCCTCCTGTACCCTCCTCTGTGCTGTGTCCTGTGTCCTCTGTCCTCTGTCCTGTGTCCTGTGTCGTGCAGGTTTTGACCTTGGTCGCCTGCAGATCTCTAAAGAGCGCGTGGACGACGTTGTTTTGCCTAAATGGGCCAAATCCCCCGAGGACTTCATCTACAAGCACCGTAAAGCCCTGGTGAGTCCGGCTGAGATTAAGTGAAGAAGCGTTGCCATTGCGTGGATCTTCATGCCGGATTATAATCCCTGTGTGTGTGTGTGTCACCAACAGGAGTCAGATTACGTGTCCGCTCACCTTCACGAGTGGATCGATCTGATCTTTGGTTTCAAGCAGAGAGGCCCCGCGGCCGTGGAGGCGCTCAACGTCTTCTACTACTGCACATACGAGGGTAAGACGTCCACACACACGTGTCCCCGTCACGGGACAAGGGTCAACGGTCAAGTTCAGGCATCTTTAATGAACTAATGTTGCTATTTTTATTAAATAATTTATTTTAAGTTGTTCTTAGAAAAATAAAAGACCCCTCTTTCATTTTGTTAGTTATTCTTATTATATAAAATAGACTCTTTTATGGTATCTTGTGGTTTAGTATTATTCTTATTAAATAAAATCCACATTTTTACATTTTTATGTTATTATGTCGTTGTATTGCACAATCTTAAATAGCACCCCTTCAAAATAAGAGCCACTGACTTCAGCTTTTTGTTACTACTTCCTGTTTAAACCTTTTGACATAAGACTTATCAGTGATGGGTGTATCGATGTGGTCCTGCAGGTGCAGTGGACCTGGACTCCATCACTGATGAGAAGGAGAGGAAAGCAGTGGAAGGAATGATCAACAACTTTGGACAAACACCGTGTCAGTTACTCAAGGTGCAGACACACTTTATCCACCGTACTGTTTCACTCTGCATGACGTTCTGCAGCTCACGTGGACCTTTCTGTGTCTTCAGGAGCCACATCCAGTGCGTCTGTCCCAGGAGGACGTGGACAAGAGGAAGTCTCAGCTGGACTCGTCTCCTCTCAACATGTTTGAACACCTCAACGACCTCAAGTCCTTCTTTGTCGAGGTTTGATCTCTCTACTGCTCGTGGGAGTGATAAATAAACACGTTCACGTCTTTATCTCACTGTTACACAGACTTTTCCAACAGGAAACTGCTTTACAAACTTCAGAGTGTGACAGTGAGATAAAGACATGAACATGTGAAGATGATTCCAGTTGTTCTTTGTCTTTGTCTCTTGATCCTGACGTTAAACCTGAACTATCCCTTTAAATCCTCCGTCACAGGGCATCAGTGACAGCGTGCCCCTGGTTAAAGCTGTGGTGCCAAAGAATCAGTCACATTCCTTCATCACCCAAGGAAGCCCCGACACCCTGGTGATAATGCTCGTCACTGTTATGATGTCAAATCTGGTGAAAGAGGAGATTTAATCAACGAATGAATGAATGAATGAATGATTGGCGCCTCCAGGTGACGGTGAGTCAGAACTGCTTGGTGGGGACTCATGGGTGGCTGCCTTACAACAAGAACATCTCCAACTACTTCACTTTCATCAAAGACCCCACAGTGTCGCACACAAAGTGAGAACACACACACACACACACACACACACACACACACACACACACACACACGTGTCCAGACTGAACAGCTTCAGTGTAACCACACACACTCTCTCTCATCACGTTAGGACCCAGCGCTTCCTGTCGGGACCCTTCGCCGCCGGCGTGGACGTGACGACCGGTCTGTTTGTGGTCTCCCACGACGGGAAGCTGCTCTTCAGCGGCGGACACTGGGACAACAGTCTGCGCGTCACCTCGCTCGTCAAGGGCAAGACTGTGGGGCAGCACATCCGACACATGGGTGAGGAAACTGCTGCTGCTGCTGCTGCTGCTGCTGCTGCTGCTGCTGCTGTCGCTGTCGCCGCTGCTGCTGCTGCTGCGTGTCTGTGCGTCGTTTAGTCATCAGTGTTCCTCCTCCTCCTCCTCTGTGCTGCAGACATCGTGACGTGTTTGTCCACTGACCACTGCGGCATCCACCTGATCTCCGGCTCCAGAGACACCACCTGTATGGTGTGGCAGGTTCTGCAGCAGGTGACCACACTTTCACACACTTTCACACACGACGATTTACTGTTGTGAAGAAAAGTCGCTTTGTTCCGTCTTAGCGTGGACCAACAGAAACCTTTTAGTTTTTTATTTTGAAAATCTGCAAGGTTTTGTTTGAGATTGGACAAATAGAAAACTCCAGTTAGTGTTTAAGGGTGAATGAGCAGGTGCTGAGACTTTTACTTTGAAAACTGCAAAAGTTTTATTTTAACTTGGACAAACAGAAACTGAGACTTTTACTTTGAAAATTGACACTCAGGTTCTGTTTGTTCACACTAAAACAAAACCTTGCACTTAATAAAAGTAAAAAATAAAGGTATTCAGAGTTTTTTGTTACTAAGCAACCAACTGCTTCCTGTTTACACCTGAGTGGTCATGTGCTGTGGCGTGTGATTAAAATTAGTTTTTGTTTGTGAAGCTAAAACACACAGTGTTCCTGCTGATATTTTCAGAATAAAAGCCCAGTTGTAACGATGTATTTGCTGTTTTCAGGGCGGAGCTCCTGTGGGTTTGTCTCCCAAACCTGTGCAGGTGTTGCACGGACACACGGACGAGGTGGTCAGCGTCAGCATCAGCACGGAGCTGGACATGGCCGTGTCTGGATCACGGGTGAGAACACACACACACACACACACACACACACACACACACACACAGAGCCGGCTTTATGCTGAGTCATGTGTTCCATGTTCCATGTTCAGTCACATGCTGAGTCACTGAGCTGTAAAACAGAGTTTTAGAGTGCGCCGTGAGTTGTGTCGTGTTTAAACCGTGTTGTTATGATCGTTGCTGTGGATTATCATAAAGAAGCTTAACTTAACACTTAACTGTTGGATAACAAACTGTTCATATTTCACCATCACTGTCAGCGATGACTCGACAAAAGGGATTTTAGCTGCTAAATTAAAGATTCACCTTATGAAATGCACATCAGATTAAGTCGACAATATATTTAAGAACACCGTCATGTCTTTATCTCACTGTGAGACGGACTTTTCCAACAGGAAACTGAAAATCACTGGTTTTCTCTATGGGCTTTGGTGTGGGAGAGTGAGTGGTTTACAAACTTCAGTTTCCAGTTTAAAAAAGTGAGGTAAACAGTAAGTGAAAGCAGCAGACATGTTTTACAAGATAACATGTTGTAGACTTAAATTGGCAGAAATAAAAAATATATATTTTTAATTAAACAAGAGATTATTATGGGGTGGAGTGGCTCAGTGGTTAAGACCGGTACCCTGTGTGCGAAAGACATCATCATGGTCCACCCCTGGCTGATTGTACTCAATTCCATTGTAAGCCGCTTTGGATAAAAGTGTCTGCTAAATGACATGTGATGTAATGTAATGTAATGTAATTATCCACCTGTTGCATAGATAATCATCATATTTATTATATTGAATAAATGTCTGAAATACACTAAATATTATATACTATATTGATAAAATGTATTTAATTTTAAGCCTATTTGACCATATTTATAGTCAACATTATTGTTTGTAACACACGTAAATGTCCTCCATTTAACATGAAAAAGGAATAAAGCATGTGAAGTGAGAGGTAACAACAACACAGATGATAAACGGTGAATGTGGATGAATTAACTAACCCTGCAGGACGGGACGGTGATCATCCACACGGTGCGTCGCGGTCAGTACATGCGCTGCCTGCGGCCGCCCTGTGACAGCTCCCTGCCGCTGTCCATCCTCCACCTGGCCATGTCGTGGGAGGGTCACCTGCTCGTCCACACCTGCCTCGAGGGCAAGGCCACGCTCAAGGTGCGCGTGCTGGACGAGAAGCAGATTAAGATTTAAACGAGCGAGTAACAGGAGAGTAAAAGTGTGTTTGTGTTTGTGTTTGTGTTTGTGTTGTTGTTGTTGTTGTTGTCGTCGTCGTCCCCTCAGGATAAAAACGCTCTGCACCTGTACTCTGTGAATGGAAAGCACCTGTGCAGTGAGACTCTGAAGGAGCAGGTGACTGACGTGTGTGTATATGGGGAACATGTGGTCACTGGCAGTGAGCAGGGATTCCTCACCATCCGTGACCTGTACAGGTAACACACACACACACACACACACACAGCCCCAACTTTCATCTTCATTTAAATGATTCTAACATCAGAACTGATTTGATATCTCACTGTGAGACAGACTTGCAACAGGAAACTGAAGTTTGTGAGCCACTCACTCTCCCACACCAAAGCCCACAGAGAAAACCAGTGATTTTAACATCACACACACAGGAGTTGTTGATCCACTGCTGCCTCCATCACTAAGTTCTAATGTCTTATTTTGTCAATGCGGCATTTGAAAACCATTGCTTTGATTTATTGTAGTGACACAAAGTGACCACACGAGGCAGCAGTAGACCAGCAGCTCCTGTGTCCCCGTGTGTCCCTGTGTGTCCCTGTGTGTCCCTGTGTGTCCCCGTGTGTCCCCGTGTGTCCCTGTGAGCTAAAATCACTGACTGTGAGTGTGTCTCACAGTGAGATAAAGATGTGAAACGTGTTGTGAAGATGTCGTAGACGTAAACTGACGTAGATTTTATGAGGAGATTGTTTTGTTAAAGGTACAGTGTGTGAAATCTGTGAAATGTGCACAGTCAGAAGATTAAGATTGTCCGTTGTCGTCTCCTGGTTAAACACCTGACTGTCTGTGCTCCTCCTCCACAGTCTGTGCCTGAGCTCCGAGCCCATCGCCATGCGCGTGCCGGTGCGCTGCGTCTCCGTCACCAAGGAGCAGAGCCACGTGCTGGTGGGCCTGCAGGACGGCAAGCTGATCATCGTGGGCGTGGGGAAGCCGGCCGAGGTAAAGAACTCACTGAGGAACTACATCGCTCAGAGTCTGGAGGGATCTCCGCTCATGGCCTCCCCGCTGCTGGCGCCGCTGAGAGCGCGCTCGCCCACGCGGCTGCTGCACCAGCGCGACCAGCTGGTGTTCAGCCCCGCCTCCGGCTCCCACAAACACTAGCTCTCACACTCACTCCACCCACCTGTGGCTAAGCCCCGCCCCTCACATAGGGCCAAACAGAAACAGAGTTTCTGGCGTTTTCTTTGGTTGGAATGTGTCATTTGTCCTGTTTTAAACGCCTCAAACGTCCCGTGAGTAAGAATCAGAGACATCTAGTGGTGAAATGACAGAATGCACTCACGGTCAACAATCATCATGGAAACAGCAGCTGAAAAAAAACTGCAAAATCAGAGCAAACGCAGCTAACGTCGTGACTCCTGTATGTTTGAATGAGTTACAGAGGGGCGGAGCTTAGCCATCAATCATTCTCAGGGTCTCCACCCACCACATAGACACACACACACACACACAGTGTTGTTTTGTTAGTCCCTCTCATATTGTTTACATGACATCTGACCAACACATTAATGTGACGACATGAAACAGAGACACACTGTTACACTGTAACAACGACCTCGTCATCTTCACTCATCAATCATTTCCCTCCTCCTTCTCCCCACCTCCTCTGTCACTTCATCCTCCTCCTCCTCCTCCTCCTCCTCCTCCTCCTGCTCCTCCTCTCAGATGCGTTCAGGTCAGATCAGCAGGAAGTTGTGGGGCTCCAGTAGAAGATTGACTCAGATTTCTTCAGGAGAGACCGTCTACAACACGCAGCACGACCATCATCACCAATCACAGCCCTGACTCCTCCTCCTCCTCCTCCTCCCTGACCCCTCCCCTCGCACACCGTCAACAGCCTGTGTGTCCGTGTGTGTTTTCCTGCGCTGGATTGAGCGTATGGTGCTGGCGCTGTGGTTCAAATCCTCAGCAGCACACACGCACGCACACACACACACACACATGCGTGCGCGTGTGTGTCACATGGCCTTGTTGTCTCAGCAGCCTTACACAGCGCCATCATCAGTCACATGACCAAACTCTCCGCCTTCCCCACTCACACATGCTTTTGTTTTAATTCATTTGTTTTTTTGTCGTTGTTTTTTTGTTTTTTTTGACAAATATTTCGACAAACGACAAACAAACGTCGTGTTTTTGGTCAGACTGTAAATAAAGACGTTGTGATGATGTCACGTGGAGTCTGTGGAGCTCCGGTGTCAAGGTCCCGCCCCCTACATCACTGTCAGCTGTCAATCATGATGTTTTTTTTTCCATAAACATCGATCACGTTTTTTGCTGACACAAAGGAGGCGGGGCTACTGACCTGTACTGCCACCAGCCACCAGGGGGCCATCTTCATTTTCACACTACATGCTTCTTTAAGACACTTTTATTTCCTGCAAATGTCTGTTTTTTTTTTTTACTTGAATCCACATTTTCGTTTTTGATTGTTTCCGACGTCTAAAGAAGAAAAGTTGTCCGTGTTAAAAGCAATACCCCCCCCCCGTTTTTTTCGGACGTCTTGTCTTCCGTTAGATTAAGCAGGATTATAAATGTGCTCTAACCCCGCCCACTCGATCCTCAGCCTTCATTGTCAGGTCTCATTCTCACAGAGGCTGATCTTTGTGTCTTCGTGTCACGTTTTCAGAAAAAAAAAATCTTTATGTCAGTGGTTCTTTAAGTCAAGTTGGAGAGCTGTAGCTGATTAAAATATCAGACTACGTTTGGATGCTGAAAATCGCATACTGACAAGATCGGAATTAACAAGAGACATTTGTTTTTTTGCCGTAGCCGTAAATGTTATCTGCAAATTTCATACATTTTCCTCAACTGAATTATGATAAATCTGACAGAAAATCACAAGCTCGTGAAGCAAATAATGCAAAGATGTGAAGTTCGTAAAGGTTTGTCGGCGCTGAGATTTTCCAGTTGACCTTGTATCGTAGCAGGAGAGGGCGGGGCCAAAATAGCATCAGGAAATAGTTCTACATGGTTACGTCATGTGGTTAAAGGTCGCACTGTTGTTGGCTAAGAGTTGGCTGTAGCATTAGCTAGAGGTGAGTTAGCTCCAGACGAGTTAGCTTTAGGGTTAGTGTTAGCTCCAGGTGAGTTAGCTCTAGTGTTATCTCCAGATGAGTTAGCTCTAGTGTTAGTGCCAGGTGAGTTAGCTCTAGTGTTATCTCCAGATGAGTTAGCTCTAGTGTTAGCTCCAGATGAGTAAGCTCTAGTGTTAGCTCCAGATGAGTTAGCGCTAGCGTTAATGTGAATTTTTTACGCATTTAATTTGCGTAAATAATCACAAAATCATGCAAGAAACGCGACACAGAAAATCTGTTTGCGTTGATTTAATTCCGTCCTGCGAAGTTTCCTCGACCATAAAGGAGTTAGTTTCCTGTCCCTGAACGTCTCACAGGGTTTTATCAGCGGACACAAACTGTTTTTCTTTGTTTCTTTTGTATTTTTTGTGATTTTTATGTTTAGTTTTATTTAAACGTGGCAGTGAGACGCAGAGCAGACACCCGTCCGTGTCCCTCTTGAAGACATCTCTTCTTGTCTCTGGTCCACATTCAGACAAAAGACCACTGTTTGAGTGCCTTTATCCAGGTGTGAAGTCGTGTTTTTCCTCTCATTACTGAAGCTCAGTCATTCCACCACTTTAATCCACACTTTTAAAGAACGAGAAAATCACCGCCGTCGTTCTCTCTGTGTCCTCTCTCACCATAATGGATGTGTATATATCTGTGATTATTTATGAATACAGTATATAGATATATATAAATATAATGTACAGCATGATTTTTATTTCATCGTATTTGAAAAAAATGTCCTTTTGCACTTTCCAGGTACTAAATAGTTTTAACTGGGCTCATTAATCTGTACAAAAGCTTTGTATACACATGTGGAAATGATCATTAAAGTCTGTTCTGAACTCATCGTCTGCGTCTGTCGTAACAAAGAAGCAGAAACAAAGCAGGTGAGATCGACTTTATCATGACGTTTATTCAGCTGTCGAGACTTCATGCAGTGACGGGGTACGAGCAGATGGAGGCGCTCTTCTGCTCACAGTCCACAGTTGTCCACCCGCTCTCGTCTGCACAACAACAACATCATCACCATCATCACTGTTTATGAAATGATGTTTAATATTATTATAATGTCTTTATTTTTCAAATTCAAAACCAAATAAAATAAATATTTCTTATTTTTTGTTTTTCTCAGATCAACGTCCAGTTCAGAAACTTAGTGACCTTTATTTCACCAGGGGAAAAAAGCCAATATAAACATCCATTCATCTGAGATTTAAAAAAAACAATACTTGTTCAAATAAAGAAGTTTACGTTTAATCTTCTGTTGTCAGTTTTACTGTCATAAAGACACGTGTGTGTGTGTGTGTGTGTGTCGTACCTATGCGGAACATCTCCACGCACACACGTTTGTCGGCGTGGATGTTTGGATGTCCCGGCATCCAGACGCTGTAATTCCACTCAGATCCATCTTCCCATGATGCCTTCTGGTCCTGAGGTGTGTCACACACACACACACACACACACATACACACGAATAATGTTTGTAAAGGCTTATGTGTGATCGTTTACCTGGTTTCACTTTGTGTCCAGATGGAAGGTTTTAAAACAAAAGGTCAAAGGTCAATGTTTTCAGCCAAGTAAGAATAACAGCACAAGTTTGTGTTGATAACAAATGTGATGACTTTGTCCATGGTCTCCTGTCAGAGCCACAGGAATGATGTCAGTGGGAGGTTCTGACCTTGACCGTTCCTCCCAGCCAGGTCAGCACCGGCCTCCTCTGGCCTCCCTTGGTCACCAGGGAAACCAGGCGGTCGTGCAGATCACGGCCGGTCACAGAAGCGAGCTCGGCGTTCAGAGAACGAGCTCTGCAGTCGACCTGGAACATCACAGAAACACAAAGGTGTGAACAGAAGCACACTCGGGACTCGAAATGTGCTGGTGGAGGTTCTGACCTGTGCGTCCTGGAAGGTCAGCGTCGTCGGGTTGAACTCGAAGCAGTTTTTATTGATGACTTCACCCCGACAGGGTGTGATGTGTGTTTGGATCATTGAGGCAGAGGGTTCTGTTCCCTGTCTGAAACCTTCTGGAATCTTATGAACAAGCTCAGTTCCCTGCTGAAAACCATCTGGGATGGACATGATGGGCTCAGTTCCCTGTCCGAAACCTTCTGGAATTGACTTCACGGGTTCGGTTCCCTGCCTAAAACCCCCTGGGATCTTGGGAACAGGTTCAGTTCCCTGTCTGAAACCTTCTGGGAGATGAATAGCTATGGGTTCTTCCACCTCCTCCACATCTGGGATGGACTTAGATTCTGTTCCCTGTCGAAAACCATCTGGGATCTTATGAACAGGCTCGGTTCCCTGTCTAAAACCATCTGGGATTGACAAAATGGGTTCAGTTCCCTGTCTGAATCCATCAGGGATCTTGTAAACAGGTTCACTCCCCTGCCTAAAACTGTCTTGGGTCAACATTGTGGGTTCAGTTCCCTGTCTAAAACCTTGTGGGATCTGATGAACGGGTTCAGTTCCCTGTCTAAAACCCTCTGGGATCTGATGAACGGGTTCAGTTCCCTGTCTAAAACCCTCTGGGATCTGATGAACGGGTTCGTTTCCCTGTCTAAATCCATCTGGGATCTTGTAAACCAGTTCACTTCCCTGTCTAAAACCTTCTGGGATGGACAACATGGGTTCAGTTCCCTGTCTAAAACCCTCTGGGATCTTATGAATGGGTTCAGTTCCCTGTCTAAAACCCTCTGGGATGGACAACATGGGTTCAGTTCCCTGTCGGAAACCCTCTGGGATCTTATGAATGGGTTCAGTTCCCTGTCTAAAACCCTCTGGGATGGACATCATGGGTTCAGTTCCCTGTCGGAAACCCTCTGGGATCTTATGAATGGGTTCGGTTCCCTGTCTGAAACCCTCTGGGATGGACAACATGGGTTCAGTTCCCTGTCTAAAACTCTCTGGGATGGACATCATGGGTTCAGTTCCCTGTCGGAAACCCTCTGGGATCTTATGAAAGGGTTTGGTTCCCTGTCTGAAACCTTCTGGGATGGACATCATGGGTTCAGTTCCCTGTCGGAAACCTTCTGGGATGGACATCATGGGTTCAGTTCCCTGTCTAAAACCATCTGAAATCTTGTAAATCGGTTCACTTCCCTGTCTGAAACCCTCTGGGATCTGATGAACAGGTTCGGTTCCCTGTCTGAAACCCTCTGGGATCTGATGAACAGGTTCGGTTCCCTGTCTGAAACCCTGTGGTAGATGAGGATCAGAAGGTAGCTCTACTCGTACCCATCCACCAGCTTGGATCTTCTGAGCTGGAACATCATCAGGAACTGAAGGACAGAGAAACACTTTATTGATGGACTCTCTTTTACATTTGTATAAACTGGGATAGTTTAAAGGTCTGGTTTCCTCACGGTCGTGGTTCAGCCAGTGTCTTCTCTCCATTTCACCAAATCCATTCCCCAGAGACGCTCGGATGAAAGCTGGAGGAGACAAGAACAATGAGCGCCTCCGTCCTGGTGCTGAGCTTCAGGTTGTCGGTGTTCGTACGTACCCACTCTCCTGCTCATGTCACTGATGTCACGCTGCACCTGACCAGGAAACCTGCTGGGAGCGCCATCGTCACCAGGGATGAGTCCAGAATCAGAGTCCGAGTCCAGCTGGAGGGAGGACGTCGTCTGGGAACCAGGACGAGCTGCAATCGGGAGAGCTCGGATTCCTGGGACACGTGACGTAAATAAACGCAGGTGGTTTGGTTTTTATCAGAACATTCGGGTGTGATGTGATGACCACGGTTGCTATGGTAACCTGCAAACAGGTCAAAGGACAGCGAGGGGGCGGAGTCTGTCCCCACTCGTTTCTCCTTTTGTCGACATGTCTGTCGCATTTCCACCAATATCTCTTTCATTTCTTATCCGAACAATGTCAAAATCGGCGCCGCTCACCCCGGTGACGCGAGGGAGTCACGGCACAAGTTTGACGTCTGTCGAGCAAACGGTCGGACAGTTATGAGATTAAAAGACAGACAGACGTTGCTTGGATTAAGTCAAAACTAAAAATCTTAAGAATCTTTTTATTGTTGCTATTTTGATGTATTTATTTGTGTTAATTTATGTATGGATTTATTTGCCAGCTGATCATTTTCTCTAATCTCTAATCTTATAAATGCTGAGGGTTTTATGACGAATGATTAACTGTCGTTGTTGTAAATGTCTTTAATCACTAATGGTCAAAGGTTGAATAAGAGCTTGGTTGATGATATTATGACAGTTTTGTTGCCATGGCAACAAAAACAAGGTCAGATAAATATGGTGAAAGAAAATGAATTACATTTTTTTACTTAAACTTCTAGATCGGAACTCATTAAATCACTTATTTAATCAGTTTCGTCGCACCTTTAGCGTTCAAGAGTCAAAAATGACTAAACTTGATTTATTTACTTTTCTTAACAAATTTCATCACCAGCAATGAACGGGTGACCCATACACACATATGGGGGTCGTTATGGTAACCAGGGTCTTTCTTCTACATTAAACGACATATATAAAGCTTTCTTCGCCCTGCCGCAGTTCCACGTGTTAATCAGTAGGTGGTGCACTACATAGTTTCACGGATTAAAAAGATAAAAATACACTTGAGACCAGGAAAAGAATGAGATTACAGTTTGTTTTAAGGTAATAAATGAAGTTGTTCTCACCTGACAGAGTCAGGGCCAGCAGCAGCACTGACGTCAACATCCTGTCAACAACAAACAATCAACAATAAGAAGAACAACACTTTCAGCCTGTGTGCGCTGCTTATTTACCTGAGGTGTGACTGTCAACAGTGAGCGACAGGGAACGCGGCTCGCAGACTAACGGCTGCTGTTAATAAACTGGCCTGAAGCTCCGCCCCTTCTGATAAAACACAATGACCAACTTTGACCTGGGCTGTTTCCTGATAAACGTTAAATAAATATTTAACTGACTGAAGTCATTTGATAAGAAAATGTCAATCAATGAATATACATATGAGATAAAATAGAATAGTGCAAAGTTTTGTTGATTTCAGATATGAAACTACAAATTCTACATTTGTACAAAAATTATTTTGTCCTTATTCTTTATAATTAAACTAAAGTTGATGCTGTTTATGGAAATAACTAAAGGATTTTATCTCTTAATGAGTGTGTTTCTTTCAATAAAAATATTTCTGGTTTAATTTCATTGAATTCTTGGTTCAATTTAACAAAGTTTCCTGGTCAATGATGAAGGTGTTGTCACTCGTCATCACTGCAGGTAAAAGTAAAGGGGAACGTGGACCGAGGGTGAGGTCAAAGGTCACTGGTCATTTACATTTCCTCATTTTAATTTATTAATTTAATGCATGTTTTAAAATATATATCTGTATATTTAAAAATATATCTGTATATTTAAAATACATGTGTATATATTAAATGTATATATATATCTGTATATATTTATGTGTAATTTGCCGATTTACATTTTCTATTTTACAAAAATACATAAATAATGAACAATTAAATAAGAATATGAGGAGAAAAATAAAATAAAAACGATTAAAACTACAAACATTTTAAAACAATGACTCAGCGAAATCAGACTAACGCCACCAGGAAGCTAAGCAGCACAGCCTTCAAAATAAAGAGTTATAAGTCAACAAAAATAAGGTAAGTAAAAACATCTGACATTAATCACACATTTATCACTGTTTATTGACATTTTAAACTTCATTTAGCATATTTTTCTTAGCGCTTGACCGGAAGTTGTAAAAACAAGCACGGAAATGGAAGTAAAATACATATCGCGAGACAGTTCATCCGTGATCTCGAACACAACGCGCTGTTCGCTGTTGCCATAGGCTACACGCTGCGTTACGTTACGTTACGTTACGTAACCAGCGCGACAGTGACGACACGTCGAGGCTAACACGGGCTAACTTAGCTCGAGAACTCGCTTAAAAGTCAAACCCTCTCGGCGTTTCCTCCACAGAGACACGGAGAAGTCGAGCGGAGAGGACAGACAGACAGACAGACAGACAGACAGACAGACTCCTGTGTGTGTGTGTGTGTGGAGGACAGCGTGTGACAGACTGAAGGACAGTGAGAGTGTCTCTGAAGAAGAATATTAGTCCCGGAAATGGCTTTAGCTACAGCGCTGCGAAGACTGAGCGACGCCAGGCTACGACGACTGTGTGGACGGACAGCGGCGGGTCTCACCGCCGGAGCCCGGCTCACAGCCGGAGCCCGGCTCCCCGCACAGAGGAGCTTCACCGCCGGGACACACGCTCTGAGGTCGGTCACTGTAGTCGCACAGAGGCGGAGGGAGGGAGGGAAAACAGAGCCAGAATGGACGGGTTTGTCCTCAGTTTCTCAAAGTTCACAGAAGAACCAAAACAACTTATGTAACGTTCGAAAAACTGTGTTTTTAAAAATGTCTATTTTATATCATTATTAGAAGAGTGAAAAATACAGACTCAGATGGTCACGTTAGGTTACGATGTAAACAACGAATATTTAAGAGATTACTGTCAGGAATCAGATATGAGAGATTATATCCAGCTTTATTTTCCTTTCAGTTCTACTTGTTTCAAATGTTTTAAGAGACAAAAATGCATGAATAATATCCCATTTGTTATGTGCTACAGGACAGAGAATCAGGAAAATGACATTATGTTTGTTCACTAGTGACAAAATAACCAGAACACGTGACTGAAGTAAAGTATGTATCATTTCAATGTCTCAGTTACAACTCTGTGAGACATTTGAACATTTTAGACAAAACCCATGGAAACATGTACGATAACTTAAAATAAAGTCTAAAAAAGAAAGAGACTTAAAGTGCTGCGTTTGTGAGGTGGTGTCACAGAATGTTGTCAACGTGTTTACAGCGTTACTGTTACAAAAACTAGTTTTTAAAATTTTCAAGTATTAGTTCGAACAATATTGTGGAATAATGTATGTTTTAAGAAACATTACTTGCGTGACAAATATAAAGTACGTCACAAAAATGTTTCAGAAAACATCGACGTCAAAAAACAACTAGTTTAAGTGTCACAACGTTGATGACCTGCGTGACTGGACAGAACATTTACTTTTTAAAAAGGTTTCTCTCAGTATATTTGTTCTTTTTCTTGATTTAAGAGGCGTTTGGAGTTCAACAGCTACATGAATCCCATTCTAGTCAAATGCTCTCAGTGTATTGTGACGTGTTTATCAGGTACATGTAGATTCTTGTTGTCATGTTTGTTTTGTTGTGTCACCTGTCACTCACCTGTCACTCACCTGTCACTCACCTGCACACTTCAAACACCCTCAGGGTCAACTGGCAACTGTTGTTCAAGTGTCACCTTTATCACTGTCAAGCAAATTTCAAACACATTTGATCTTACTCTTAGTCAACACTCACTCTCCCACACCAAAGCCCACAGAGAAAACCACACACACAGGAGCTGTGGATCCACTGCTGCCTCCATCACTGAGTTCTAATGTCTTATTTTGGGACTTCCACATTTGGATGAACAGCAGTGACACAAAGTGACCACACGAGGCAGTCCCCACAGCTAAAAGCCCTGATTTTCTCTGTGGGCTTTGGTGTGGGAGAGTGAGTGTTTCACAGTTAACAGTGAAATAAAGACGTGGACACGTTGTTAAGACGTCGTAGAATGAGACCGAGCGTTCACGTGTCAACACTTTTAACATTAGGACAAATGTGTCGTTAGTCAAACTGCTGATGTGTAAACACACACACACACACACACAGTGAAGGCGGTCCAGACTACACACGTCCGTGTCCGTGTGTGTCCGTGTGTGTGTCCACTTTCAAGGCTTCTTCCTCTCAGGGCCAAACAGCCGTTGCTCAAACGCTGTTGACTCGCTGCTCAGGGTGAAGGTTTGGACCACGAGGACCGGCCTTAAAATGCCTCACAAGATCGTGTGCGTGCGTGCGTGCGTGCGTGTGTGTGCGTGCGTGTGTGTGTGTGTGCGCGTGTGTGTGTGTGTGTGTGTGTGTGCGTGCGTGCGTGCGTGCGTGCGTGCGTGCAAAGCAGCTTAATGACTTTATTTAGTGAAGCAGATTATCACTGATCTCAAATTTCCTTGGAGTTCACTGAGTTTCAGTCATTTTCAGTTGCACAACTGTCCTGTGCTTGTAATGCAGTTCTGTTCACCGTCAGACGTCCACTTCAATAAAATGTCTCTGTCTCTGGAGAAAAATGACAAAATGAAGATGCTGAGCATTTGCTTGACATTTATTGAAGATTTCTTTTAGTTAAAGTGTGTTTGTGTCTGTTGATCATTAAACGATTTGACTTTATATAAGAACACTGCGAGAACACCGCGAGAACACCGCGAGAACACCGTGATTCTGGCCGCTTTGATCTCCAGAAATAAGTGACTTGAGTTTAGCTTCTGTGGTGAAGTAAAGACTCTGACATTTCTGTCACTTTAATTGTGATAAAAGTAGGTGCTGGAAAAACATTGAAAACAACCTTGAAAGTGCTTGAATGTGACCTTGAACCGGTCGCTTGTCTGTTTTTTGTCTGTTTTTCAGGTCGGGCGACAAGGTCACCGTTCACTTCGTCAACAGAGACGGAGACAAGATCACGGTGAAGGGCTCGCCCGGAGACTCGCTGCTGGACGTCGTCATCAACGAAGACCTCGACTTTGACGGATACGGTAACGCACGCACGCACACACACACACACACACACACACAATGACTGTGACTGCTGTAAGACACTGTGATGAACCGTGTGTGTGTGTGTGTGTGTGTGTGTGTAGGAGCGTGTGAGGGAACGCTGGCGTGCTCCACGTGTCACCTGATCTTCGACGAGGACACTTACAAGAAGCTGGGAGTGGTCACAGACGAGGAGCTGGACATGTTGGACCTGGCATACGGACTCACGGACACGTAAGACACACAGACAGACAGACAGACAGACAGACAGACAGACAGACAGACAGATTAGTGGACAGTTTAATCGTTAGTTAGTTGACTTTGTTTCTTCATTTAAAGGTGATTTCAAAGTGTTCTGCTCCAGAACTTTGAATTTTAGTTATGTTAGAATGTTAGCCCTGAGGCTGTTGACATGTCAATCAAACTGTGGGGGCGGAGCCTGAAGTGTAAACAGTCTCCCGGTTTTGTCAGATTTTATTCACAACAACAAACTTCATCTCACTGCTTGTTGTAAATAAACGTGTTTTATCCGCCAGGTCTCGTCTGGGTTGCCAGATCTGTCTGAGCAAATCTCTGGACGGAATCGTGGCCAGAATTCCAGAGAGCGTCGCCGACATCCGACAGAGCACAGACGGCTCTGTTTAACACACACACACACACACACACACACACACACACACACACACACACACACACACACACACACACACACACACACAAAAGCCACGCCTCTCTGTGGTCAAGTAACAATCTACCAGAACTGTTGTAATCTGCTCTGCTGCCATGGCAACATGTTTGGTTGTGTTTTTTAAACCTGACGACGACGACTAACAAAACAATGATTGTTTTAGAAAATAAATGATGTGGAATAAGAGATATTTATTATTACACCGAAACCTTTTCCTGTGTTTTTTATTTGCTTTCACGTGCAGTTGTAAAAACATAAAGATGTGAAGGAGAACTTTAACTGAATTATGTTACACACACACATATATATAACTGTAGATTTGATAGAATCTGTGATGTGATTGTACAAACTGTAGAACACACGTCTGTAAACAGTCCAAAATTATTCAATAAATAACAACAATGATTCTAAACCAAATCAATGTGTTTCATGCTGAGTCATCAGGGTTTACATGTTGTCTCGATTCACGTTTTCCAACAGGAAACTGACATTTGTAAAACACTCACTCTCCCACACCAAAGTCCAGAGAGAAAATCACTGATTTTAACATCACACACACACACACACACACACACAGGAGTTGTTGATCCACTGCTGCCTCCATCACTAAGTTCAAATGTCTTATTTTTTTTAAAATATTTAATTAAGACATGCTTCAGCGACACAACATGACCACACGAGGCAGCAGTAGACCAGCAGCTGATTTTCTCTGTGGGCTTTGGTGTGGGAGAGTGAGTGGTTTACAAACGTCACTTTCTTTGATTCACAGTGTTAATGATCATTGAAGTTATTTTACAGTCAAAATCAGTTTAATCATGAACCAACATAGTTTTTTATTAATTAGTGAATATTTATCTTTGTTTCATAAATTAATCTTTTTCCTTTTTATTTGTTTTCATGTGGTTTAAAAATTAAACTCCAGTCAAAGAAAATGTGAGTGTTTGTCCACCAGAGGGCAGCACTTGTCAGGATATGTGTATATATATATATATATATATATATATATATATACTGTATATATAGCCTTAGGCACGCGCACAGGTGTGTGTGTGTGTGTGTGTGTGTAATTAGAGAGCAGGTGTGGCTTTTTCACTGCACCGTGAAGTCAGAAGATCCTCCTCTAATGTCAACACACACACACACACACACACACCACACACTACTTCCGGTTTTCAAAGTAAGTGTGGTCAACGTGAACTTATTTAAAAGCCCAGGATCGTAAAATAACATTAAAAATAATAATAAATGTGTTAATGTAAAATTGATTCAAATAATTCAGTCTGCTCATTTAATACACACATGAGTTTATTTGCTAAAACACGCTGGAATAATGTCATTTTTACTCATTTATTTAAAATAAAAAACGTCTGTGGAGAAAAGATGTTTCATCATGTTGGTGAAAAAACTCCAAAGATGAACCAGAAACTTTAAACCTGAATAATGACCTGTTTTATTTTGTCACGCTCTTCTTCCTGTTTGCTCCTCACTGTGACGACTCCTGACTCCTGCTGCTCCACGTCATCTTCTCACCTCACTGACACATTCTGACCAAGACCACAACCTCCACAGTCCCACACCAGCAGAGACCAAGACCACAACCTCCACAGTCCCACACCAGCAGGAACAGTCTGTGGATGTGGACTCCAACAGCAGCAGTGTGGTGGTGAACAGACAGTGTTTCCAGGAGAAACTGATCCACCAGCTGCTCCAGGATCTTCAGGGAGGTTCAGGATCTTCAGGAGGAACCTCAGAGGAGCTCAGACAGTCAGAGACTGAGAGCAGAGACCATGGACCAGGAGATGAAGATCACTGACAGCATTGAAGACAAAGGTACAAGTTCTTCATCGTCCACACACACACACAATGTTTTCTGTCTACAGCACTGTCACATGACCTTGTTTACGTGTGTGTGTGTGTGTGTGTGTGCAGGTCTTCTGGAGAGCAGTGTGCGTCTGAAGCCTCATGAAGCTCAGAGTTACAGGAAGAAGGTTCTGTGGGTTTCCTGGTTCTCCATCGTCATCACTATCATCCTCGCCGTCGCTGCTTTCAGTCAGTCCACTCATTAACTAGTCCTCACCCTCCTGCTCATGGTTAACTAGTCCTCACCCTCTTGCTCATGGTTAACTAGTCCTCACCCTCCTGCTCATGGTTAACTAGTCCTCACCCTCCTGCTCATGGTTAACTAGTCCTCAGTCTGTTTATTAAAACTCATCACCGAGCTCTTTGGTGAGTTGTGACAAAAAACAGATTTTCTATGGACACCAAACCTCAGAGAAAATCAGTGATTTTAACATCACACACACACACACACACACACAGAGGAGTTGTTGATCCACTGCTGCCTCCATCCCTAAGTTCTAATAACTTATTTTTATGAATTCAGTATTTGAAATATTTCATTTAGACTTAACTTAGAGACACAAAGTGACCACACGAGGCAGCAGTAGACCAGCAGCTCCTGTGTCTCTGCAGCTTAAATGAGTGGTTTTCTCTGTGGGCTTTGGTGTGGGAGAGTGAGTGGTTTACAAACTTCATTTTCCTGTTGTAAAGTCTGTCTCACAGTGAGATAAAGACGTGAACATGTGCTTCAGATACTGTAGACTTTCCTCTGATGTGTCCATCTGTGTTGTCCTCACAGCTGTCTCCATCATGCGTCACAGTGCGTCAGCGTTTGGTTTCGCTGTAAGTTTCCTCACTTCACTGAAGCTAAGATGGCGTCCAGTAAAAGCTGCAGCACAGTGAATGTAACGTGTTTGTTTGTTTGTTTGTTTGTTTGTTTGTTGTCCTCTCTGCAGTTTGACGCTACCCTGGACGTGTTGTCCTCCATCATCGTGTTGTGGCGTTACAGCAATGCTGCAGCCGTCCACTCTGCACACCGTGAATACATGTGAGCTGCAAAGATTCACATTTAAGAAACTGAAAAAGTCTGTCTGAAAAAGGACATGTTATTTTATAATCAGACAAACTGAGCAAAGATGTTTTGTTTCCATTAGTAACAGTGTTTTACCTTTGCTCGTTACGTTAGGTGTTCCTCAGGGATCCATTCTTGGCCCAATAACATACATTACATTAGTGCTGCAATTATACAATTATAAGTCAATTAAACCAGAATTTGTTTGGTCCACAGACATGAAATGATTCAGTTTTAATGATTTATTTGCTAAAAAGAAGGCAGAAAATATTCACATTTAAGAAGCTGAAAAATCCCAGAAACTGATTTTAAATCTATTTTCAGAGACATAAAACTCAGTTTACATATATTGTTTCTTCTCCTTTAAAAACCCAATTTTCCAGCAAATAATACGATTTATTTTGAGTTGTTATGAGTTCACATAAAAAATAATTAATTAAAAATGAATGTATTTTTCCGCTGCAGAGCCTGCGTCATCCTCGGTGTCGTCTTCATCCTGTCGTCCCTGTGCATTCTGGGTAAATCCATCCATGACCTGGCCACCAGGCTTCTGCCCGAAGTGGTGAGAACTGTCCAGATAACTTTAGGTTTAACTCGGGTTAATCAGGATAACTCCAGGCTTAACTTTTGTTATATCCAGATAAACTCACTGACGATTCACCAACGATTCACTGACGACTCACCGACAACTCACTGACAACTCACCAACGACTCACTGGCGATTCTTTGACGACTCATTGACGATTCATTGACGACTCACTGACGATTCATTGACGACTCACTGACGATTCATTGACGACTCACTGACGATTCATTTCCGACTCACTGACGATTCTTTACGACTCACTGACGATTCATTTACGACTCACTGACGATTCGTTGACGACTCACTGGCGATTCGTTGACGACTCACTGGCGATTCATTTACGACTCACTGACGATTCACTGACAATTCACTGACGATTCACTGACGACTCACTGGCGATTCACTGACGACTCACTGGCGATTCGTTGACGACTCACTGACGATTCATTGACGACTCACTGACGATTCGTTGACGATTCGTTGACGACTCACTGACTATTCATTGACGACTCACTGACGATTCATTGACGACTCACTGACGATTCATTGACGACTCACTGACGATTCATTGACGACTCACTGATGATTCATTTACGACTCACTGACGATTCATTGACGACTCACTGATAAATTCTATTTTCAAAAGCATGAGATTTGTGACATGCTTCAGCACACACACACATTCTCGTACAGCATTCTTACTGAGGAACGTTATTAACATAGTGAATTTTCAGGCCCCTTACCTTAACCTTAACCTTAAACTAAACATAATTCTAACTCTTAAACCAGGTCTTAACCCCCCCCAAAACCAGACAAAATGTCTTATGTGTTTTGGTCCTCATAAAGAGACACATACAAGAACACACACAGATCCCCTTGTTAGAGGTCATGCAGAGGTCAAAGTTCACTCAGCACCTCCTCCTCACACTCATGTGAGTTTTTAAACACACACACACACACACAACTGTGAGTTCTTTTCATTCGAGTCACGTTTCCTGTGGGCCGTGGCCCTCGTGTGGACCACACAGGTACTGCAGGCGCTTTTTACTGACGAGGATTAGGTTTTGTATAGAAATAAATAAAATCTTCTTGTCTCTGTGTCTCTCTGTGTCTCTCTGTGTCTCTTGTCTCTCTGTGTCTCAGGACGACTTCCTGTTCAGCGTGTCCATCATCAGTGGTTTGGTGTGTGTGGTCTTGGCTGTGATGAAGTTCATGTTGGGGAAAGTTCTCACGAGTCGAGCTCTCCTCACAGACGGTGCGTCCACTCTCTGATGTTTATTTATTATTATTATTGTCTGTTTGTCTGTCGGGGGAAGGTTTAAATGGAGAGAGTGTTTTATTTTGTAGGATTTAACTCTATGGTGGGAGGAGTCATGGGCTTCTCCATCCTCATCAGTGCTGAGGTGTTCAAGCATGAACCCATGGTGTGGTACCTGGACGGGACAGTAGGGGTCCTCATCGGCCTCGTCATCCTCGCTTATGGAGTCAAGTAAGTGTCAATGTCTGTTTTTAACGTGTTTTTATTGATGAGTGGACAAAACACACTGAGACACACGGGTTTGACAGTAACATTGTTGACAGTAAGATTATAGTTATTATATAACATATGATAACTATATAAATATGAAAAATACTTATAATATATATATATACATATACAGTATACATACACAGTATAAACATGACAGCTTATAGAAGATGTCCTTGTCCTTCAGGCTGCTGGTGGACATGGTTCCACAAGTTCTACAAACCAGAAACTACGAGCGTTTTGAGTGATGGACAGAAGAGAGAGAGGAGGGACAGAGGGACGGTCCCCACACTGTCTCCACAGACAGTCACTGTTAGTCCTGCAGCTGCCACTGGAGGCGCCAGTGGGCCCAGGATCCAGAAGGACGACGACTGTGTGGGCGGAGAAAAGTCTTAGCACTTTTAAGTGTTTTATTATATGACTGTATGTACAATACCTTTGTTTTCAAACTGTGGAGTAGAGCTGTGAGTGCCCCCTGCTGGGTGGCAAGGAAAAACTGATTTTAGCCACAAAATCTACTATATGTTACTATTAGACAGACTTTTGCCGATGTTAACTTCTAAAAAGATCTCCCACTCCAAACCTCATAGAGAACACCAGTGATTTTAACATCACAGCACACAGGAGTTGTTGATCCACTGCTGCCTCCATCAAAAAGTTCAAATGTCTTACTTTATAAAATACGGCATTTAAAATTTTCCGTTCAGATTTACCCCAGTGACACAAAGAGACCACACGAGGCAGCAGTAGACCAGCAGCTCCTGTGTCCCTGCAAGCTCAACTCACTGGTTTTCTCTATGGGCTTTGGTGTGGGAGAGTGAGTGGTTTGTCGACAGAGACGTAGCACTGGTGTTTTACCTCTTTTACACATTGACCACTTGTGCCATCTAGTGGCTGTGCCTGCAACATACATGACAATATTTAAATGTGAACTTTTATGTTTTTAAATGTGACATAAAATGAAGATTTAATCCACTTTTTGGTTTTCTGTGTTTCTGTGGCAGTAAATATGTCTGTTTTCAAAAGATTAGTTTTCAGTCACGTGACTTCGCACCCAAAACAAAGATGGCGACCGGCACCGGCACATAAACGAGCAGTTTACGGTTCAAGAACCGGTATTTACTCCTCTGAACAGCGCCAGCAGCAGCTGGCAGTGGGAACTGCAGCCCCTCACAGTCCCGTGTCCAGTGACACCTTTCATTGTATTATCTAATATTGTTATTGACATTCACATGAATAAAGTCTTCATATACCTTATTATTGTTTTGGTGGCTCTGCGTGTGTGTGTGTGTGTGTGTGTTTCTGTTCGCACTTGCTGCACTTGCCACTATGACCAACAGAGGGAGCCAGTGACAGTACATTTTCACATCATAATCGTGTTTGTAATTTTACGTTTTCCGCGGATCGCTAACGTGCTGACGGTCCCTGCCGCCTGCTCTGCTGGTGGGCGGGATCAGCGAGCACAGGCTCGTGCGCTGTGAGAGCCTCACCTTCCACTCAGTCGCTCAGTCAGTCCGTCAGTCTGTCTGTCCGTCTATCCGCTGCTCCGCGCTCACGCAGCGACACCTTCGCTGCCCTCACCCGGCGAAGAAGCACCGTATTCTCGCCGTACAACAACCACGGAGAGCCGCAGACACTCGCCGCCTTTTCCAGAAGGTAAGCTCGCTTTTGTCGCCGTCCCTGTCCGGAATGATAACGGTTTTGTACCGCAGCAGTGAGCAGTGAGTGGGGAGTGGGCGACTTGTCATTGCGGCTGTGTGTGTGTGTGTGCGTGCGTGTGTGTGTGTGCGTGCGCGCGCGCGCGGCTGTGTGTGTGTGTGGTGGTCGACGTCGTCTCCCCTTTAAAAAAGAGATAAAAAGCTAAGCTATGCTA
Organism: Solea solea; assembly: GCF_958295425.1. Lineage (NCBI taxonomy): Eukaryota > Metazoa > Chordata > Actinopteri > Pleuronectiformes > Soleidae > Solea > Solea solea. The sequence goes on along the minus strand of NC_081135.1, from coordinate 858,208 downwards.
GCAGCCGTGCTAGCTGCTGCTGCGCTGTTTTAAACGGGCGTCTGAGCTCGAGAAGCTAACAAACAATGCTAAGTGTTTGTCCCATTGTTAGTGAACGGCAGGTTTTGCTAGGCTAGCCCCATTGAACAGGTTGTAACTGTCACTGTCGAGCAGCTGCTTTGTATTATTCCACCTTTTATTGTCAATACACTGAAATATTTGCATGTTTTTCTTCGTTTTATTAAGTCATTTCGCAATTTTTTAATCATTTATTGTCGTTATTAATCATTCAAATCTACCAAATTATGTCTTGTGTTTGTCCTCAAACACATAATGATTTATTTGTTTTATGGAGCAAAGAAACCAGGAAATATTCACATTTAAGAAGCTGAAAAATGAACAAGTTTGTTTGAATAAATAAAAGTCTGTTTCTATGCAGATGATACATGATGACGTTTCTCTGATTCTGTTGCTGTCGTTTAAAACCCCAGAAAATATTCACATTTATGAAGCTGAAAAATCAAAAAAAACTTTACTAATCAGGAAAAAGGCTCAAACTGATGAATCTATTAGTTGTTTGTTCTATAAAAGATCAGAAGATGATGTCACAAATGTCTTGTTTTGCCCTAAAACTAATATTAATCAATTGTGTTGATTTTTTTGTTTAATGGAGTCAAAACAAAACAAAACTAGAAAATATTCACATTTAAGAAGCTGAAAAATCAAAAGGACTTGTTTTAATTCGTAAATTTAACTACTCACTTAGATTTTTAAGTTAGTTGTCGATTAATTTATAGCTTATATCATAAATATCTTCAACTGTGTCACAAATATTCACAATATAATTCAGTTTTTAATTTTTACTGTGTGTGTGTGTGTGGTGTCGTTCATTGACATCTTTCTTCTTTCTGATAACTTATCGTGAGATAAACAATAGAAGTATTGCATTATTATTTATGGTGCAGTCATTGGCGTCTTCTCGTCGTCTGGTGTCGGGCAGTGGCTGTGAAGTGTCTGATAACTTTATCTTGAGAGAAAACGAGTGAAAGAAACACCCAAAAGAAATGAGCGACACAATACATGGTGTCAGTGGCTCTTAAAGTGCTTCAAAATATAAAGAATGCATTCAAATAAACGTATGTAAATGCAAACATGTCGTAAACATTTTCTATCTTTATCAAGAGTTCATCCTTGATAGATGTAATAATTGTCTGATAAAAATGTTGAATATTGTTGTCGTTCTTGTTAGTGATGATGAGTTCATGTGATGGTGTGACGTGTTCACGCTCAGAGGTTTAAGATAATCTCACTGTGACTTTGTCCTGAATTAAATTCAGATTAAAAATCAAAATGACAGTTGGACAAATTTCCCTCTGCTCGTTAGTTAGTGCTTTGTCTTCATCTTCTTCTACGTCTTCTATGTGTTCTACGTCTTCTTAGTTGTCTTTTTCTCCTTCATATTTGTCCTTTTCTTTGTCTTCTACGTCTTTGTCTTCTCTTTTCCTTTTATGTCTTTGTCTTCTTCATCTGTGATGTCTCTTATGACTTTGCCATATTCTTCCTTGTCTTAATCATCTTTTTTCTTCATCTTTGTCCCCGTGTTCTTCTTTGTCATCCATGTCTTCTTTTGTCATCTTCGGTCTTCCATGTCTTCTACATCTTCTTCAGCTTCTCCTCTGTCTTGGTTGTCTTCTGTGTGTCTTGTTTGTCTTCTGTCCCTCTTTGACAGTGAACAGCTGTTTTGGATGCTGAACATCAGAACAGATCACACATTATTCATGTCGTTTGTACACAACAGACAACAGTAAAAACATTTTAAACTCACATTCTCACTCCAGATTTTCCCCCAGTAAAAGTTTAACGGCCCCTTTAATTGCTCGTAGCCGTCGTTAAAGGTAACGAGAACATGGAGGCGGAGAAGCTGTTGGCTCTGGACGAGTGTGCGGTAATCTGAAGTGTGCAACACGAGTAGGTTGATGGAATCAGGTTAGAAGCTGTTGATGTGATTATCCAGCGTTATCGGCGTCTCTTTGTCTTCAGAGACGGACGTGTCGGCGTCTCCTGTCAGGTGACGGCGGTGGAGTCAGTGAGCTCAGTGTAGTGAGTGGTCAGAGGTGAGCAGTGAACGCCCCCCCCCCCCCCCCCCCGCCTTTATAAAGACTTCTTTCACTCGCATTTTTAACCACATACCCTGGGATTATAAATCCTGAGCAAAAGGAGCTTTGCTTCACTGGCAAGAAATCATTGCAGCGCGCGTGTGCGCGCGTGTGTGTGTGTGTGTGTGTGTGTGTAGTGGGGGGGGGGGGTGTTTGTGGGTGGAGGGATTGAAGATGGAGAAGTGGGCTGTGGTGATGGATGCCACGCAGGGAAGTGGAACACTCGGCCTTTCTGTGATTAAAGGGCTCCTGTTCTCTCAGTGTGTACACACACACACACACACACACACACACACACACACACACACACACACACCTGTCAGTGTGGTTACTGATCTCAGAAATGTCTAAACGTGATTTAATTTCCAGCCACAGTCTGTGTGAAACAACACACACTTAAAACCACAGTTCACAAGTGTGTTTGGTATGAGACTGTGCTGTGAGCGCCCCCTATTGTGAACAGGGGTTCACTCTCAGTGAATTCATGGCTGTATAAACAGATTTTAGCCACCAAATTAAAGTTTGTAAACCACTCACTCTCCCACACCAAAGCCCATAGAGAAAAACAGTGATTTCAGCTCTCTGGGACACAGGAGCTGCTGGTCTACTGCTGCCTCGTGTGGTCACTTTGTGTCACTGAGGTTAATCTGAACGAAGGTTTTCAAAATAAGACGTGAACTCAGTGATGGAGGCAGCAGTGGATCAAAAACTCCTGTGTGTGTGATGTTAAAATTGACTGATTTTCTCTATGGGCTTTGGTGTGGGAGAGTGAGTGGTTTAGAAACTTCAGTTTCGTGCAGGAAAAGGTTGTTTAATAGTAAGATCAAGCAAATAGAAACCATGTTACTATATCATGGACTAAAACAGGTGTTTCCATTCTTTTGAGGCGAGTCTCTCACAGCAGGAAACCACTCACTCTCCCTGTGTTTGAGCTGATTAAGAATACAACGTGGTTTCATTACGTACGTTTTATGTCACTGAGGTTAAAAAAAATGGGGAGACTTTTCCACTCCTGAGGCCCTTTTTAAAGGTTTTTAGAGGATTTGGATGTGCATTAAGAGCCGTGGAATTAGGATTAGGTTTATTATTCAGTAAATCCACACTCAGGTTATGGATCTAGTGGAGTTTTATCATCAAAATATCAACCTTTTTTCAGGCGTTACACTTGAAGTGAATGTATTAGTTTTATTTATCTTGATAAATGTAAGCTTGATGACGAGTTGAATCTTTTTTTGCCACAAACACAGGGACGTCTCACTCTTAGTTTGTTTTTATTGTGTCCAAACTCTTTAAGTTTTGACAGCGCTGTGAGACTCGGCGTGTAAAAGTGCTGATCTGATTCCTGTCGGTGACAGTGAGAGGTTCACTGACTCGCAACAGTGTGGGGAAAAAAAACATGCCTCGCTGTCTGGTCTTTCCAAGGACCACTGTATTTCCAGGCTGGTGGAGGTCAGAGGTCAAGCTGGGTCTCTTGTCCCTAAACAGTTGATGCAGCACACACACACACACCTTTTCTTAAGAGTTATTGTGTAATAATTATTCTTGTTTTAGGAACACAGAACAAAGATCTCACCTCAGTGGCTGTTTTTAGCTATTTATACACTTTTTGGGGGAAATTATAACAACTTTATATAAAATAAATATAAAAATACAAAATAGAATACTCTCTTTGGACTCAGACGTTCATTTTCAATTGACATTGGGGTTTCTGAACGGTGCCTCCAGGATGCATATGTGGAACAAACCTGAGCTGATGTTAATGATAACAGATAAAAGGCATAGTTCAGGTATTTGGAGGCGTGGCTGTGTGACTCTGAAGTGTCTGATGTCCCCTCAAAGGATAAGATGACTCACCTATCATAATCTATGCCTTTTTTAGTCTATTTTATGAATGGTTTTGTGCTTTTTTCCCCTGTTTTTGGTCTAAATCTAAAGTTTGAAAATCGTCTGCACCAAACTCCATTTCTCTGTGGGCTTTGGTGTGGGAGAGTGAGTGGTTTACAAACTTTAGTTGAACAGCAAGATAATGATGTGAAAATATTCTTAAACTAGACATTGATCGTACGCCTCACATCTTCAGCAGAGTGGAGTTTTAAGAAGCAGAGCCGGACAGAACAAAAGTAATTCTTCTGTTGATATTATAACATATTTTACCTTCGTCTGCTGATAAATCAGTGTGAACATTACATGGTGGAACGGAGAGAGTTTAAGCCGCTGCAGTGTCTCAGTGAACAGAACATGAACATTGATCTGCAGCAGGGACCGTGCACATCACGCCACAGATCCCATTACGAGCTGGACACGGTCTCGTGAGGCGGTCGAGCCGCTTCTCTGATGAATAACGGAGAGGCGGGGCTAATGTGAAGGAGTCCATTAAGATGCAGGGTCACACTGGTCTCCATGGCAGCGGCAGGGACAGGATCATGTTGTCTCTGAGATGACACATTTCACTTCCACCTCCTCAGAACACCTTCATCAATATGAGATGTTCACTTCCTTTTGTTTACATTCCACGGTATGTCGCCGCTCGACTGGAAGTTGGTGTCACATGACATCCACTTTATTGGTGTTTGGAGGTTTTAGCTTCCTTGCTCGTCAGAAATGACCGTGCATGTTGTAAGAGATGCAGTTTACTGTTATTTTCACCATTTATTCATCAGTTTGTTCCTAAAATGCAAACAAATCAAAATGATGTTTTTCTTTTTCCCTGAACTCTTCTTCACCGACCCTCTTTTTGGGGTCCCTGTTTGAAAATGACATGCCCAAACTAAATAGAGTCTATCTCTGCACCTACAAGCTCTATGTGAATGATCTTGGTATCAAAACAAAGATAATCTTAGTTTCACTGTAGATGCCACTGTGCCAGAGTAAATGCAGATGGGACCCTCGCCCAAAGAAACCTGATGAGTGATAGAAATGGTAGTGTTGGATTCTGTGGAGTCTCTGCTGTCGAGCAGACGCTGATTCTCCGGTGCCGCTTTTAAATGTTTAAAAGTCTTAATTCTTCATTTAATAATTTAAGTTTGATTCTTTTTTGATAATAATTCCACTTACATTTTACATTACATTCAGATAAATGTGTAACTATGGTGACAAACATGAACAAGTGTACTTGTGGGCTGTAAACGTGACCACCGCGTTGACCCCTGACTCTGCTGCCGAATGCACTGCTATCACTTCCTGTTTGCTGTGTACCGTGACCGTGCAGATCGCTATCGCCGTGGCGCCGTGGCAACGTGACGCTGGGAGCGACCCAAAGCGGTGACGTTTCTCGGGCAGGCGTCTGCAGTCTGGAGCTCTTCTGACGGCGTTTCTTGACATTTATTTGAGATTTATTTGAGATTTCTTGATTGTACGGATGTGTGCAGTGTGAGTGAGTTCACTGGCTGCCACTGCAGCAGAGCACTGGCTGTTCAAGTACAGCTATATGGAAGCTTATTTAAAAAATAGAGGCGTGATCCATAATTGATGGGCAAAGCTACATCTTGAGCATATTTCTCTGTTGGGTAGTTACACAACGAGCTCTCAGCCTGTATATTATGGAAGTTTTATACATGAACTTCACTGAAGCTCACATGATCAGCCTCCATCACAGATGCAGAGGAAATGGACAGTGTTTACCTCGCTCTGAACAACGCAGCGTATGATAACACACGGGCAAAGGCTGAGATGATTCATCTGACAGTGATGCAGTGATATTTATATGTATATATATAGTTATCTGCTCATGTGCTTGTGTGTGTGTGTGTGTGTGTGTGTGTGTGCCTGTGCTTATCTGTGCCGCGGCGTGTTTGATGGCGCAGTTTTCAGCTGAAATTTCAGCTCCGTCGCCGTCGTCCTCCGGAGCAGGTTCTGGGGGACGACGGCGGCTTCTCTCGGGGCTTGAAAGAGCCGATTGTTTCTGTCCTCTCGGGGGTTTTTATGTGCCGATTTGAAAAAGGAACCTTCAGCATGTCGTTATGTTATCATCTCCTGTTGCAGAGGATCAACTTTAGCTGGCTGTCGACACGCTGGAGTTTCACTGGGAGCCAGAGGGCGTCCTGCCAGACAAATGATCCTGAATTAGAGCAGGAGGTAACTGAGAGGATGTGTTAGCACAAGGTTACAAGACTTTTGACTTTAGTCTTTAATATTATGGTATTAGATTTGTGTCAATATTTTTCAAACAACACTTTTTTAAGAAGCAAAAATATTGTATTTTATTGTGTGAAAATACACCTGCTGATCAGGTACTGAGTTTTGGAGCGACCGGACATCGTCACGTGGAGTCGCTGTCGTCTGGAACTCGTTCCCCGTCGACATCTGACAAAATAATTGCAAATATCTGTTTATATGTTTATAATCTCACAAACATTAGATATTTACAAGTACAACTTCCGGCCTTTGGGGGCGGAGCTTTGAGCAGAGGAGAAGAGTGGAGATGTTAACGTCTCGCCTTATGTTTGATAATCTGAGAAATTAAGATTATCAAACCTAAGGTCCTGGAATGAGTGGATCATCGTGACCATCACCGTCCAAGACAAACAGGTGATGATGAAAACAGATCCTCATTCTTGATCTGTAACTTTCTTCTTGTTGGGTCTGTGGTTTCATGAGTCAGCAGAAATACGATCAGCAGCTTCTCTCAGAACACAAAAGCCTCGTATCTCTTTTTTGATAAACGGCTCAGACCTGGAGTCTCACACGTTTGGACGCGTGTTGCTTCCCTCCGTCTTTAGTTTAAAGAAAATGCTTTTGATTCTTCTCTGATTTCATAACTTCATTTTCTTCCTCCTTTTGTGTGGACAGAGGAAATCTCTGCAGCGCTCTGTGGAGCAATCTGCAGCCCTAATAACATCAGACGTCTCTGTCTCTGCTGAAGGACAAGAGCGACCGGTTAAAGCGCCACGACGAGGTTGTTTATCACAGAACACTCGGTCTGGTCTGCTTTATCCAAAACTAATCCATAATTAATATTAAAAATCTCTATTTGTCTGCCTTCTTTGCTCCATGTGACAGAAAAATCATTCAAACTCAATCATTTTCAAGACACTTTCTTGACGTTTTCCATCAATTTTCTGCGTGTGTTCAGGTTTTGAGTCATATAAAAATGTATAGTGGGGACGTGGTGTGTTTTAGTGTGGATGAATTCATAAAGATTTATTTTGAAAACCAGGTTGTGAAACTGAGACTCTTTGAATTTTCAGGGTTGTGTTTTCATGGAGACGAATGGAAACTGAGATTGTGTCTCAACATAAAGAGGACATTCATGTTGAAACCGGGCTGTGTTTTAGTGTGTATATATATTTTTTATTAATCCCCATTTGACCTATCCTAGAATTAGGAGCAGTGGGCTGCCACACTGAGTAGCACCCAGGGAACCCCAGCCCTTTCGACCTGGTGGGGACTTGTATATATACATATATATGATGTGTGTATAATGAACACCACTGCAGTACACAGACCATAGAAAAACCATGTGGGTCGACCTCTAATATCTTCTCATGCTTCTTTGCATCCATTGTGGTGTTAGGGTTCTGACCTGGTTTGGAAGAACATTAGGAAGCTGCAGCTCAGAAGCAAGGCAGCAAAAGTGCCTCCCACCCTCTCTCCCTCCCTCCCTCTGCTCTGCCTCACAGTGTCACAGCAACAGCAGCAGCAGAATGCAGATGAGAGAAGAAGAAGTAGAAGAAGAACATCTAATCTATTCTCTGCTTTATCTCTTTTGGTTTGCCCTGATTGCAGTGTTTTTGTTGTTGTTGCCTAAAGCCAGGGGACATAATTTAGCCGTGTGTGTGTGTGTGTGTGTGTGTGTGTGTGTGTGTGTGTGTGTGTGTGTGTGTGTGTGTGTGTGTGTGTGTGTGTGTGTGTGTGTGTGTGTGTGTGTGTGTGTGTGTGTGTGTGTGTGTGTGTGTGTGTGTGTGTGTGTGTGTGTGTGTGTGTGTGTGTGTGTGTGTGTGTGTGTAGATCGCCTCAAGGTCAGTTTAGACTTGATGAACTATTTAACAGCTCCACCAGTGCTGCAGAGCCGCTCGGCTTTTTACATTACGGGCAAACAACGCTGGAGGGTTGGGGCCAAATGTGTTGATACTGGCTCAATCAGCAGGGAGGATAGTGAGCGGGGAAACAGCGTATTACACTTTAATGTGTGCATTAATCAGCCTGCTCACAGCGCAGCAACGAGGAAGTGTGTTTAATGATGAGAAACGTTGAATAAGCACCAGCGCTGGTCTCTGATCTGAGGCCGATCAGAGGTGCATCGGTGTCAGCCGCAGCTCCGTCATCGCAACACGCTGCTAATGTCAGTGTGGATGAACAGAAACTGAGACTTTTACTTTGAAAACTGTGAGGATTGTGTCTCGGTGTGGATGAACAGAAACTGAGACTATTACTTTGAAAACTGAGGATTGTGTTTCAGTGTGGATGAACAGAAACTGAGACTTTTACTTTGAAAACTGTGAGGATTGTGTCTCGGTGTGGATGAACAGAAACTGAGACTTTTACTTTGAAAACTGTGAGGATTGTGTTTCAGTGTGGATGAACAGAAACTGAGACTTTTACTTTGAAAACTGTGAGGATTGTGTTTCAGTGTGGATGAACAGAAACTGAGACTTTTACTTTGAAAACTGTGAGGATTGTGTTTCAGTGTGGATGAACAGAAACTGAGACTTTTACTTTGAAAACTGTGAGGATTGTGTTTCGGTGTGGATGAATAGAAACTGAGACTTTTACTTTGAAAACTGTGAGGATTGTGTTTCAGTGTGGATGAACAGAAACTGAGACTTTTACTTTGAAAACTGTGGCAATTGTGTCTAGGTGTGGATGAACAGAAACTGAGACCTTTACTTTGAAAACTGTGACAATTGTGTCTAGGTGTGGATGAACAGAAACTGAGACTTTTACTTTGAAAACTGACAATTGTGTCTCGGTGTGGATGAACAGCAACTGAGACTTTTACTTTGAAAACTGTGAGGATTGTGTCTCGGTGTGGAGGAACAGAAACTTTGATGTCGCAGGCGCCCCCAGTCTCTTCCTGATTGGTCTGTATGGTTTTCTGTTGCTAAGCAACCAACTACAAGTGACCGAAAGCAGAAGTTAAAGATGGAAGAACAATTTGAGCTTTTCCTGACATTTTCCTGACTGTGGAATATTTCCTTCCCTGGGTTTTCTGAGTTTGTGTTGTGGGTGTTGTCAGTGAAGAAGATGGATGGTGTGCTCTGTAAATGTTTATGTTTGCAGAGAAGTGTAAACACTGGTGCATAAATGAATCCCCCACAGCCGCATCACTCAGAAATGTCACAGCGTCTCTTCCAGGAACTGCAGAAGGCTTTTATTCTTTGTTTTTATACTACCACTACAGAGTCGAATGTTCAGTCAGGTTTCATTTGTGTCAACACAACGTGAGTTTGCTTTTTTTGTTGCATTTTCATACAATAATGCAGATATTGAGCAGAAACGGCTGTATGTAAATGTTGGTTTGATCCAGTGAGGACACAGTGCAGCTCTGTGCTCTAAAGTCATAGTTCAGGTTTTTCCACTCTGGCCACTGAAAGTCCTGCTGAGTTAAATCTGCACATACACACAGACATAGTTTGGAAAGCACTCGCTCTCTGCACGTAGCTCCCTCACTGCGTATGAGCAAAGCATGCTGGGAAGTCTAGTTTTTGTTGTTGTTTTGGTAAACAGCAAAGGTAAGACAATATTACCGCTTGTATTTCTTGAAAGTGAGTCGTAGAGCGATAGAAATGGTACCGTTGGAATCTGTGGAGTCGCTGCTGTTTTACGTGACTACACGGATTCTCCGGTGCTGTTTTCGGCTGGTGTAGTTCCATCACTTGGCGTTTAGTGTGTGTTTCTGAGCTTTCTGTGGGGCTGCTGCATGTCAACAATGATTAAAGGTGAACATGCCTTTGATACGTGTGTGTCACAGTGAGTCTGGGTTGCTGTGTATTTGGGATTCAGTTCATTCAAATAAAGACAGAACAGTAAAACACTCTGGTGGCAGATTCCATGGTTGGAGCCTGAAGTGTCCTCCTCTCATTTGCAGCTCTGTCTGATAACATTGTTACAGTCTCAGGGTGATTATCAGTGTTTTAACTGTCACTGTGGGACGGAGCAGGAACACACCCTCATTCTGTCTGTGAACTAACCCGCTCGTGTGTGTGTGTGTGTCATTAGGATGAGACAGGTCCGGCATGGTCTGGACTGAGCTGCTCCAGTACCAGGACGATGGCTCAGAGACGGATATCATGCTGGTGAGGCCGCCTGCCAGAACCCGCCACACCTACACCGAGTGACGCCGCCATGCCTCGCCTGCCTCCCTGATTCCCTTCCACACTCCCTCCACTCAGCGCCACAGCAGTCCCCCCGCCCCGTCCCCCCGTGAAGTCACCATGGCGACCCCCTTCCTGTGGAAGCTGTCCTCCCAGAAGCTGGGCTTCTTCCTGGTCAGCTTCGGCTTCATCTGGGGCATGATGCTGCTGCACTTCACCATCCAGCAGAGGGCCAGCCACGAGAACAGCGCCGTGCTGCGCCAGCAGATCCTCGACCTCAGCAAGCGATACATCAAAGCTCTGGCAGAGGAGAACCAGAGCGTCATGGACGGGCCCTACGTGGGTACCATGACGGCTTACGGTGAGTAGAACAGGAAGAGAACTGACTTCTTTTAGTCTTTGGAGCACACATACAGACTAAACCCCGGTTAATAGACCTGTGCGGCTCCATGGGTGAGGCGGGGGCTTCATTAGGAACCTGAGATTGGAATTGATTGGTTCTCTAAGTCTCTGAGAAACAAGAGGATAAATCAAAGCTCCTGCAGGTGAAATCATCTCTCAGAGAGAGCAGTGCAGTCATCTCATGTTTTCATTTTCAACTGATTCAAGTTCATAACTGTGATATCTGAGAAACATGCTCACGTCTTTAACTCACTGACGTTTGTAAACCGCTCACTCTCCCACACCAAAGCCCACAGAGAAAATGAGTGATTTTAACATCACAGCACACAGGAGCTGCTGATCCACTGCTGCCTCCATCACTGAGTTCTAATGTCTTATTTGGTCACTTTGGCTTTCAAAATTCTTCATTACAATTTATTCTAGTGACACAAAGTGACCACACGAGGCAGCAGTAGAGCAGCAGCTCCTGTGTCCCCTCTCTGTGGGGTTTGGTGTGGGAGAGTGAGTGTTTTACAAACGTCTGTCTCACAGTGAGATAAAGACATGAACATGTGACATAGATTTTGTAGACTTGAGCTGACTTGGATTTTATTCGTTAATGTGTTGAAATCATTTTTTGTCTAAAACTCTTCCACGGTGAAACACAAACCCACCATTTTAATAACAAGTAAAGTTGGTGTGTGCACATTTGAATCTGTCTACTTTGTTTTGCTGCAGTTTTCAAAAAAGTGAAGCATTTACAGATGACCCTCGTCATCACCATCACTGACGAGCTTGATCACATCGTGAGTCTGCACCCGGCTGCTGCTTCCTGTGGTCTGCTCATTGGCTGATGATTTGTCATGATAGGTTTCATAATTGAGTTCAGTCGGAAACAGGGTTTCCTCCTGAGCTTCCCATCAATGAGCCGTCAAACCAGAATGCTGGTCTGTTTCATACTGTGTCTCCTGAAGGACTGTTTGTGGGTGTGGTAAAATGCCTCTCTCTTTCTCTGTCTCTCTCTCTGTCTCTGTCTGTCTCTGTCTCTCTCTCTGTCCTCTGGAGTCTGGTGTGACGAGGATGTGATGAAAGTGATGGGTGCAGCATGCTTTGAGAAGCCACCGGACACCGTGTCGTGTCTTTGTGGGTTAGGGTTCTGGTTCTGGTACTTGTACTGGTACTTGCTCTGTGGGGACTGAGAGTCTCTGGGAGTTTCTCTGAGCTCCGCAGAGTCAAAGGTCACCGCGTCCTCCTCCTTTGTGCTGTTACACTGGGCAGATATGGAGACGCTTCATATGATCCTATTCAACAGTGATAGCTCAGGTTTTTCCTGTTCTTTGTGCTTGTATGAGCTCATGACGTGTCCGCTGCTGCTGCCGAGAACCAGCGGAGCTCTTAAGGACAACATCGCTGCCAGCAGGGAACATGTTCTGCTCCTTTATCTCACTTTCAAACAAGAAACCACTCACTCTCCCACACCAAAGTCCAGAGAGAAAATCAGTGATTTTAACGTCACAGCACAGAGTTGTTGATCCACTGCTGCCTCCATCACTAAGTTCAAATGTCTTCAGCATTAAGAGTCCTTTGTTCAGATTGACCTCAGTGACACAAAGTGACCACACGAGGCATTGGTTTACCAGCTTCCTCTTGAGATATCGTAGAGTTGAGCTCATGCACATTTTCAGGCTACAGCTCATAGTTGTTTTCATAATTGATGAGCTGATCAGTTCCTTTGTGTTTCTTAAACCTGGAGACGATGATGTTCTCAGATGGAGCAAAGAAACCAGCAACTATTCACATTTAAATGATGTTCCTTTAATGCAGAGTGGAGTTAAGTGTCTTTACTTCACCTCAGAAACATTGAGACGGGAAGCAAAGCGTCCCTGGGTGTGTGGTTACTCACCTGGTTACCGGGCAGCAGAGTGAGTGAACATAGTTACTCAGAGCTCCATGGACGCTGAAGCTCTGTGGTGTCCTCTCTTTGGACACGAGGGACAGCAGTGTGTTCATCAGCAACATCAACACAGATACGAGGGTAGGTTAGTTGGTTAGGTTCGTTGTCAAGGCTGCTGCTCCAAACCCGCTCTCCGCTCTCCGCTCTCCTCTCTCTCTCCCAGATCTCGTCCAAATCCGACAAACGCTCTGGCATTTGTCTTCACACGCAGGCTGCAGCCTGTGCCAGGGCCTCGTTGTTTCGCTGCCAGTCTCTGTGACGCGATGAAACGTGGCGTGTCAAATGCATCGCAGCGAGGGGAAAATGTGGCACTTGTGTGTGTGATAGACGAGCGGCAATTAGCAGACGCACGGGCGTCTCTCTGCGCCAGGCTCCGAGCGTGTTGTCTTTAATGTATGAAGAGGAGAAATGAGTGGACGCGGCGCCGTAAATGCCATCACTGCCTGCAGAGAAATGAATATGAAGACATTCTCACAGACAACAGAGATACGGAGAAAATCCAGATTAAACATCAGGGTCAAACAGGCAGCAGTGATAATCCATCAAGTCACAACACATCTATACACGTGAGCCTGAACACAGTCAGTGCAGGATGTGAGGAAAACCACATTTAACCACTCAATAAAGCACTCTACAATATCTACAGAACATGTCCACGTCTTTATCTCACTGTGAGACACACTTTACAACAGGAAACTGAAGTCTGTAAAACACTCACTCTCCCACACCAAAGCCCACAGAGAAAACCAGTGATTTTAGCTCACAGGGACACAGGAGCTGCTGGTCTGCTGCTGCCTCGTGTGGTCACTTTGTGTCACTGAGGTCAATCGAAACAAGAAGTTTAATTTGCAAAAGAAGACATTTGAACTCAGTGATGGAGGCAGCAGTGGATCAACAACAGTGTTGTGAGTGAGTGGTTTACAAACGTGAGTTTCCTGTTGGAAAAGTCTGTCTCACAGTGAGATAAAGACGTGAACGTGTTCTTAAGACATCGTAGACATAGATAGCCTTTTGTGAAGTGGCTAAATTTCAGATTAGTTTTTTTAAAAATCCAAATGACATTCATGTCTCTGAAACTGTGTAGTTTCTCTTGTCGTAAACCTCACCCTCCACCGTTCTTGTCCTTGCAGACTTGAAGAAGACCCTGGCGGTGCTGCTGGACAACATCATGCTGCGGCTGGGTAAACTCGAGTCAAAGGTGGAGAACATCTACAACGGCACCGTGGGAAACCTCACCAACGCCATCGGCACCGCCACACCCAGTGCCACCAACCCGGAGAAGGTGAACGTAGCAGGTAGGCTCATAAAAGGTGTTGACATCGGGATAAAACACCTGAAGAACAGGGGCGGAGCTACGGGGGGGCAAGAGGGGGCAGCCAGGAGACATCCTTTACTGTCTAACTGGGACAATAACAAAGACAATAGCATTAAGTAGTCTAAACATAACTGTTGTGTGTCCAACAGTGTAGTGATACAAGGACAACCAGAGCTTCTCATGTCTTGACTTTGCAGGTAAGAGAAGAGAGAGCAGATCAATGAAAAGGAAAGCTAGTGGGGATACTGAAAGGTTTTTTCATAAGAAGAGTGCACAGCAGGAAGAGAAGGAGGGAAATGAAGGAGAAGGTAGTGTACTGGAGAGACCAGGAGGCTCAGAGCAGGAGAAGGCAACAGGAGGAGATGAACAAGTAAGTGAAGGAGAAGAAGATGTGATGGATGAAGAAGACGAGGCTGCTGCAGTTTCAGAAAGTGGGACAGAGGCAGGGAGTGACCACCAGGCAGATGAAGATGACAGGGAGGAAGAGGGTCCTAGGCCTACTGCCGTTCCCCCTGGACCACATGGTATGGTTTTATTCTCCTTCCATATAAATAGCAGTACAGTCGCATCACAATCACATTTGGGGATTGCTGCGTACCGTCCTCCCATGCCACCCTGCCAAGACCTCTTGCCACCGTGTTGCCACCCCATGTAGAATTTTTTAGATCCGGCACTGCTGAAGTTAATGACTTTATTTGTAATACGGAGCAAAGAAAGCAGAAAATATTCACATTTAAGACGCTGAAAAATCACACAAACATTTTAAAACGTGGTTTAACGTGGTCACTTTTATGTTGTTTAAATGAGCAAAAGGATCATTTTTGAGCATTTAAGTATTCATTCAAGTGAACTACAGATGTACGCTGCGAGAAAAGAGTTTGAATTTGACTTTGGAGAAGATGTTCTGAGGTCTAACAGGTCTGACAGTGGAGAAGGAGAATCTTCACCCAGAGAGAACTAGAATAAGAACTTTGCATTTCTCATAAAGGACGACATTGCCCAGAGCTGTGAGCAGAAGTGCACGCAACTCAGCCGGTACTTGACGGGACCAGACCACATCCTGGGACTTAATCCAAATCAGGCTCGCTGCTCGCGCTGCTCTCACTGCGTAACCTCTTTTTATTACTTTCATTGATTCTACTGCCAACGTTGAGATGATGGATTGAGGCGCGCTGACGGAGCGAGGTTTATCTGAGCTTCTGGTTTATCTGAGCTTCTGGTTTATCTGAGCTTCTGGTTTATCTGAGGTTCTGGTTTATCTGAGCCTCTGGTTTTATCTGAGCCTCTGGTTTATCTGAGGTTCTGGTTTATCTGAGCCTCTGGTTTTATCTGAGCCTCTGGTTTATCTGAGGTTTATCTGAGGTCCTGGTTTATCCAAGGTTGTGGTTTATCCGAGCCTCTGCTGGGACTGTGTTTGTGCAGGCTCTCACTGAGGGAGCGCGTGGTCTCGTTCAGGTGGTTCTGTTCACGTTCACAAACGCACAATGAGCTGTGAAGACGTGACGTGACGGCCGGTGAAGAGACGGTGAAGAGACATCATCAGCAGATTAATGCTGTTTTCCTCTCCTCTCTAAAGAAACTCACTTTGTCTTCAGATTTAAACAAAGAACAGAATATTCATTCAGCTTTTCCAGTTGAAATGAACAATAATCAATGCTCAAGTCATGTGATAATCATGTTTAAGTCCGTTATTTTGACTGAACTAATGAAGAAAATCACTTATTTTGGCTAAATGTATTAAAAAAGTCAGTTTGACTTAAGTTATGAAACTAAAATAATAATAATCAATTATGTTGACTTTTTGAATTATTAAGACATTATTTAAAAGGTCAGTTATTTTGGTTTAAATGATAAAAAAAAGTCAGTTATTTTCACATAAATGATAAAAGACTCAGTTAATTTGACTCAAATGATAAAGATAAATGATAGAGATAATGATTTCATTTTAATAAGTGAGGTCATAAAACAGGAGGATCTCCATGGAAACGGGCGGCGATCCAGTTTGATTCTCACGTGGTTTTGGGACGAGGCTCCTCCCACTTTAAAAATGCGTTCAAACACATTTGATCTGCATTTTCTCTCCAGACAAAGTGAGTTGTTGTAAAATAAGAACTTTATTTTCTTTAGAATAGAATGAAAAAGACGTCTCCTCAGGTTTACGACGGACCAGACATTAATCTCATAAATGAAAAGTGCCTGGATTAGGGTTACTGTCGTCATTAATCATCCCTCACTGCCCTGACAGTCAAAGCTTGTGGTGGTCACAGTACTTCAGTGGTGCATGTCTCCTGTCATGGAGTGGGTGAGTGAATGAGTGGGTGAGTGCTCCTCCTTGACTGTAAGGCAATTACAGAGATAAGAGTGTGGACAGTCAAGGAACATGTCTGCCGTTCAGAGAGGCTGTTATCAAGATGGAGGAGCAGCAGCAGCAGCCGCGGTTGATGTTTCTCTGCAGACAGATCGCAGATTATCACCCAGTGTCGTTAGTTTATCCCTGGATTTAATTGTCAGTGTCTCGGGTTCAAGGACGGAGTCGAGGCGCTTAAAAGAAGAAAATCTATGAAGAACCTCTGAGTGTTACGGTGATTTTAGCTGCTGGTCCTCTGCTGCCTCGTGTGGTCACTTTGTGTCACTCAGGGAAATCTGAACCAAGGTTTTTAAATGATAATTTTTAACAACATAAGACATTAGAACTCAGTGATGGAGGCAGCAGTGGATCAACAACATCTGTGTGTGTGTGTGTGTGATGTTAAAATCACTGGTTTTCTCTGTGGGCTTTGGTGTAGGAGAGTGAGTGGTTTACTAACTTCAGTTTCCTGTTGGAAAAGTCTGTCTCACAGTGAGATAAAGACAGAACATGATGTAGATATCATTCGGTGATATCATTCGGTGAGGCTGCAACAATTAATTGATCAAGTGATTATTAATCGTCAATTATTTTGAAACTGGATGAGTTAAGTATGTTTTTAAGCAGCAGCAGCAGGAGGAGGAGGAGGAGGAGGCGGGTGATGAGTCTCCCTGCTCTCAGTCTCCGTCAGGCTGCAGGTGACACTGATTTGCTGTGTCCTGTCGTCCGTGACTCTGCTGTTTTCTCTCCAGTCTCAGCTCAGGGCGTCGCCTTCACGGCTTTGTATCGTTCAGTTATTGATCGGCCTTCGCGGCCCCGTTAGCTCGTCTCTGTGAAAGACGAGATCCAAACGCTGCGTGTCAACAAAGGGGACAGACGGGGATGGAGTTTCTGTGTGGGGATGGCAGGCTCCCAGCTTACATCATCATTTCATTCATCCTGACCTCTTACTGTTTTATTTTAGATGCTTATCCAGGAGTGTCAGGCTCGGGGATTATTTTCCCCGTGACATCAATACTAGAGTATTTTAATCCTGAACACAGCCTCAGTCCTGGGTTTATGTCAGAGTCTGTCCACTCCTCAGAGCACGGATCGATGCTAATAAAGTACACGCATGTTAGTGCTAATAAGTCTGCTCCAGCACACTCAACACTTTTACAGCTTTATTCTCTTCAAACCTTGATTTGAGTTTCTTTTACTCATGTCTTTCTGCATATATAATTATAATAATAATAATAATAATTAGAATAATAATATAAAGCCATCATTTACACTGTGGCTGATCAATATATCTATATTTAATCAATATTAGTTACATTTAGTTGTAGATCTTGCGTTTAAAGGCTGTTCTAGTCTCTGATATTAGGGAATTTAGTCAAATATGATATTTATGTTATAAAATAATACAGTGATAGACAAATAAATGAAATTATATAAGAGAACAGCTCGTTTTCACAGTTTTCAAGGCTGATTTTTTGTGTCCTGGCAGAATTACCATATTTTTTGGTCAATTTTATTGTTTCTTACACTCAAAAATATCCTTTATTAAAGATTATTAAAGATAATCACACTTTAAAACATCCAAGATTTTACTTTTAAGCTTTATTCTTTTACCACTTCAATTATTGTTTATTTGACTTATGTATTATGGATGAATATAAAGTCAAATCCACACTGTTCATGTTCTCAATAATGTTGCCTCTCCCTGGTTTTGAAGGCTGTTTCTGTCTCTAATATTAAGTTCATTCATTTTAAATGATAATGAAATAAGAACCTTTTTTTCACTCAAAAGCCAGAATATTTATTTGCTTCCTATTTTTTGGCAATGTTATTGTTTCCTACACTTAATAAAGAATAAAAAGCCAGGGCATAAACTGAATGATTAGGGTCCAGTATCTTTAATGAGCTCAGAGAAACCGCTTTGTTTTAATAATGTACCAAGATATATCTCATGTGTCAAGACACGGGCTAAAAATATCCTGATATTACTGATAAGACGTACGACGCGGTGTTTTCTGTGTAAACAGGAAGTGTGACGGGTTTTTTGTTAGACGGATGACGAGGTGAAGTCTCGAGTCAGAAAGTGAAGAAGAAGAAGAAGAAGAAGAAGAAGATGTGAAACCTTGAAAGTCAAAAATGTAACCGAGTGAACGCAGCAGGAGCCTTTGATGTGAGGAGGAAGTGTTTGTTACCTCAACATCCTGTTCTGACCTGACACACAGTGACAGGGCCTGTCTGTGCTTGTGCTTGTGTGTGTGTGTGCATATTTTACATTATCCTCCACTCACTCACTCACTCACTCACTCACTCACAAACTCACAAACTCACTCACTCACATATGCAAAGCACCAGACTTTGGTTGTTTGTCGTCAGCACAGAGCTGTAAACAAACAAACAGCAACAACAACAACACAAGGTGGCTTAAAGAAACTGTCAGAAACTTGTTTATGTGTTTGGAGTCGACTCTTGGTCCTCAGTCTTGGTAGTGGTCTTGTTAACTCTAGGTCCTGGTCCTCAGTCTTTGGTAGTGGTCTGGTTAACTCTAGGTCCTGTTCTTCAGTCTTTGGTAGTGGTCTGGTTAACTCTAGGTCCTGGTCCTCAGTCTTTGGTAGTGGTCTGGTTAACTCTAGGTCCTGGTCCTCAGTCTTTGGTAGTGGTCTGGTTAACTCTAGGTCCTGGTCCTCAGTCTTTGGTAGTGGTCTTGTTAACTCTAGGTCCTGGTCCTCAGTCTTTGGTAGTGGTCTGGTTAACTCTAGGTCCTGGTCCTCAGTCTTTGGTAGTGGTCTGGTTAACTCTAGGTCCTGGTCCTCAGTCTTTGGTAGTGGTCTGGTTAACTCTAGGTCCTGGTCCTCAGTCTTTGGTAGTGGTCTGGTTAACTCTAGGTCCTGGTCCTCAGTCTTTGGTAGTGGTCTGGTTAACTCTAGGTCCTGGTCCTCAGTCTTTGGTAGTGGTCTGGTTAACTCTAGGTCCTGGTCTTCAGTCTTTGGTAGTGGTCTGGTTAACTCTAGGTCCTGGTCCTCAGTCTTTGGTAGTGGTCTGGTTAACTCTAGGTCCTGGTCTTCAGTCTTTGGTAGTGGTCTGGTTAACTCTAGGTCCTGGTCCTCAGTCTTTGGTAGTGGTCTGGTTAACTCTAGGTCCTGGTCCTCAGTCTTTGGTAGTGGTCTTGTTAACTCTAGGTCCTGGTCCTCAGTCTTTGGTAGTGGTCTGGTTAACTCTAGGTCCTGGTCCTCAGTCTTTGGTAGTGGTCTGGTTAACTCTAGGTCCTGGTCCTCAGTCTTTGGTAGTGGTCTGGTTAACTCTAGGTCCTGGTCCTCAGTCTTTGGTAGTGGTCTGGTTAACTCTAGGTCCTGGTCTTCAGTCTTTGGTAGTGGTCTGGTTAACTCTAGGTCCTGGTCCTCAGTCTTTGGTAGTGGTCTGGTTAACTCTAGGTCCTGGTCCTCAGTCTTTGGTAGTGGTCTGGTTAACTCTAGGTCCTGGTCCTCAGTCTTTGGTAGTGGTCTGGTTAACTCTAGGTCCTGGTCCTCAGTCTTTGGTAGTGGTCTGGTTAACTCTAGGTCCTGGTCCTCAGTCTTTGGTAGTGGTCTGGTTAACTCTAGGTCCTGGTCCTCAGTCTTTGGTAGTGGTCTGGTTTTGTTTTCTGAATGATTGTGTCTTTATTGTGTTAAAGAACACATTGTGTTAAAGATTTGAACAAAAACCACATGACAATGTTAGTAGTTAATTTAGATGTGTACCCATCATTCTGTTTGTACTGTAGTGGTTAAAAATACATAAAACCCTCATTTTTATGCAATAATAGTCATTAAAGAGGGGAATTAATTAATATTGCAGCTCCCTCTTTATTCCCCTGAAGGCATCAGTCTACTGGTGTAATTACAGATACAATACAGAGGAGTTAAATGAGACGCTGTGATGCGTACGCTCCGTTAACAGCCTGTGGTTATTGACTCGATGTTGTCAAGTGTGTGTTATTTGGTTGGTTCACTGCAGCACAAACGATCCTAAACCAGAGAGTCACTCACATACAGGGTGCACAGATATAATATCACACACACACATATATAGATAAATAGATATATAGTGTATATAATGTGCTGGTGTGCTGAGAGGAGCTGAAACACCAGTGCTCTGCACACATGCTCTTACATTTCCCCCTCCAACCTTAATATAATAATTATGGACGTTGACACGTACTGGGGCATTTTCAGGGGGATTTACGCTGCACTCACTGCCACAGTGCCAAAGACGAGGGGAAACACAAACACCGTCCTCTTCATCTATTGTCTCCTCCTTTGTTTACTGAGCTGTTTGAATCCACTGCTCTGT
Organism: Solea solea; assembly: GCF_958295425.1. NCBI lineage: Eukaryota > Metazoa > Chordata > Actinopteri > Pleuronectiformes > Soleidae > Solea > Solea solea. Next base: position 837,498 of record NC_081135.1, on the reverse strand, counting down.
CTGTGTCCATTTGCTCTTTTCCTCCACATGAACACCTCCTCATCCACACGCACACACACACACACAGGCTAACTCACGCTCTGTGTTTCTCTTGTCTAATTTTAGACTTGGCTAATGAAGTCTACATTAACTTAAGTCTGTGATGTTTTAAGAACATGTTTCACGTCTTTGTCTCACTGTGAGACAGACTGAAGTTAGTAAACCGCTCACTGTCCCACACCAAAGTCCATAGAGAAAAGCAGTGATTTTAGCTGGCGGGGACACAGGAGCTGCTGGTCTGCTGCTGGATCAACAGCTCGTGTGAGTGTGTGTCACAGACTTAGTCTGACATCGATGTTATGATAATAAAATGTTGTTCGTCCTGTTGTGTCCCAGCTGGCCCACAGAACCTGAACTATCCCGTCAGTTATTTTCAGCTCAGTGCCAGTGAGTGACAGAGAACCCGCACGTCATGTTTACAGCAAATGCATGTGTGTAGCAGGTAAACAGAAACACGCGTGTCATTATATTCTCCTCTATTTAAAGTCATCACAACAACACGTTCTCTCTGTGGAAAGTGAAGGTTAAAAGCACAACTCTGCACCGTTTCTCTGTGGAACATTCGTCATCGCTCTGCAATGAACGAGGGAGGTTTTCTGGTGTGTGTCCTTGTGCCGCTCACCGTGTGCAAAAAAATAAAAAACAAAAATCTCAATGTCTTCTCCGGGATATTTTTGGGGGAGAGGACAGTGGGCCGATCAGATTGCTCGAGCACAAAAGAGGGATTGATTACAGCCAGACGCTGCGCTCAGCGCCGCAGAGGAAGGCAGAGGAATGGGAAACTGGATGTGGGCAGGAGAGCGAGGCAACATGGGAAAATCTGGATCTGGTTTTTCTGCCTCCAGGCCCTCAGTGTGGACCAGAGGCAGCAGAGCAACACGTGTGTTTAGACCAGCTCCAAACACGTGACCCTCGCAGCGGGAAACCCCTCTGCTGTCGTATTTTTCAATAATGAAAACCAGTTTCAGCTTCGTAAACGTGAATGTTTTCTGCTTTCTTTGCTCCATCAAACAAAGAAATCATTCAAACTTAATCAGACACAAACCAGACACTTGAGAACATCCTCATGTCCAAGTTTGATCAATATTTTTCAGCAGTTAGTTAGTGTCTGCAGGTGGCAGTGTCTTTATTCCACTGCAGGTTTTAGGTCAGGAGGTTTGACATAAGATACGGAGGTGTCCTGAGGATTGAACCTCCTCAAGTCTTAATGAATATATGATGCTCTACTTTCACAACAATGACGGGATCAGCTTCCATCAGAGACAATCACTGACCTTTCACTTTACAAACTTCACTTCATTGTTATTTGACACGAAGAACACGTTCACGTCATTATCTCTCTGTTGGACAGGAAACTGAAGTTTGTAAAGCACTCACTCTCCCACACCAAAGCCCACAGAGAAAGTCACTGATTTTAACATCACACACACACACACAGGAGTTGTTGTTGGTCCACTGCTGCCTCCATCACTGACTTGTAATGTCTGATTTTATGTTAAGTGACACAGAGTGACCACACGAGGCAGCAGTAGACCTGCAGTAAGTAGTGAGCGATGTGCCTGTGATTGAGGAGAATCATTGATATTCATCAAATCTGGTTGTTTTAGTCAAAGATTATGATACAATACATTATGAACCAACCATGTTTAAGTTCACAACCTGAAATTTGGACAAAGTTCCACTTAATTCCCATTATTTCCCGTGGAAAGGGTCGGGGGAATTTTGCAAAACAAATGCAGTAGTGTTTGCCGTTTATAAACTCCGCCTCCACCTCGTCTCCAGCTGCTCGCATGTTTCACTCCTCACATCTTGGTGGACGGTGTCCATCACTGGACATCTGCCTTGTGTGTAATTGATGAGCTGCTGCGTGTGTATGTAAACAAACACGCTCTCAAGCTTCCTCCTGCAAAGTGCATCGAGAATGAGTGTTTCCTCTCCTCTCCTCTCCCTCATCACTTATTTCACATCCCTGTACGGCTGCAGCGTCTTTGCTCAGGGAAAAGAAACTGTCAGCGCACTTACAGCGTCGCTGTGACACTGAACAAATTGACGCTGGTTCTTCAGCAGATTTCGCGGGTGTTTTTTTACAGGGAGAGAGGCATGAGAATGAAAATCAGGGATAGTGAAGGAGATGATGGAGGAGGAGGAGGAGGAGGGTGAGCACACATGAGAGAGAATAACATAAACCAGATGTTCTCAATGTAATTCTGCAGCTGTCAAATATCACATTACGTCATGGACAAAAACACTCTGGAGAGAGAAGGAGAAAAATAACCTCTTGTTATTGAGAGACGAGGATATTTAGGAGCTCTCAAACATCTCGTCTGTCTTTATTATGTCATGTGTGACACATGAACCTCTTCATCGCGTGCGTTTCTCTCTGGTGATCGTAGCGTCGTTTCAAACCAAAAAGAATCTCCTTTGTTTGGTCATGTGAGCAGTTCTATTTAGTGGCTCCAGCTTCTTCTGCTTGATTAAGGAGGACTCGCGGCCTCGTGGACTCGCGGCCTCGCAGACTCGCGGCCTCGCAGCTTTGGCGCTCGCTGAGTGACGAGTGACTCAAGGTTTGTGGCTCCTGCTGTGATGTGAAAACAGCTGCTCATCAAAATAAACCACATGTTTCTTGTGTTGTGTGATATGAGTGAGGAAGCACCAGGACCAGGACTGTACAGGATACACTTCAGTCCAGAGTCTGTGGCCCCTGAGGAACTCTGCACTTCCTGTTTGTGGTGGAGCCATCAGTGTGCAGACTGTCTCGGTCTTGGTCTTGCTTTGGTCTAGGTCTTGCTTTTGCTTTGGTTTTGGTCTTGATTTGGTCTTGGTCTTAGTCTTGGTCTCGGTCTCGGTCTTGCTTTGGTCTTGGTCTCGGTCTTGATTTGGTCTTGGTCTCGGTCTTGCTTCGGTCTTGATTTGGTCTTGCTTTGGTCTTGATTTGGTCTTGGTCTCGGTCTCGGTCTCGGTCTTGGTCTTGGTCTTGGTCTTGCTTACATAAACAACATAAACGCCTGTGGTGACGACGTTCAGACTAAACAGTGGATGACGAGGAGTTAATAAGCTGCAGCTCATGAATTGAGTTGTTGGTTCAGAAAATGCAGTTTCTTTGTCATGTGGAGCAAAGAAACCAGAGAATATTCACATTTAAGAAGCTGCAAAATCACAAAACCTGTGTAAATGATTCAAATCAGTCAAATATGAACCAGATAAAAACGCTTCAACATGGAAGTTTGAGCCTGTTTATTTAAATCATAATGAACATGAAACAGTCTTTCCATGATATCATCAAGTCTTTTCAAATGTTCTAATATTTGCACATGAGTCACCGCAGTCCTCAGCTGTCAATCATGTTGACATTCAGCAGCGTGAAAATAAACAAAAATTAGTTTAAAGAAGCAACGCATGCACGAAGAAACATGATGAAACGAGCTGAGTCAGCATCACTGTGGTGAGAAACGAGAAAAACTGAAATGTCCTGTCATGTCTCGGCCTGTGTCAGACAGACAGACAGGCAGACAGGCAGGCAGGCAGGCATGGTGAGCTGCGGGGCATCAGTCTATAGATTCCCCCAGAAAAGCGGTGAATCACTGCGCGGTGGCGGCGTCGAGCGTCCTCGCCCTCATTGATTTCCTCTCTCCTCTCTGTCTTCTCTTTCACTCAGATCTTCTAAACGGAGCTCAGGAGAAGTGTGAGCTGCCGCCGCTCGACGGCTTCCCTCACTGCGAGGGCAAGGTCAAGGTGAGTCACGCGCTCGCGACACGTGCTCGCGTCACGTGCTCGCGTCACGCCGCAGTGTTGAGTTTTAAAAACCAGTCAAACTGCACGGGTCACCTGGGAGAGGAAGTGTTTGACTGACAAATGATCTTCAGGGAACTACAGGACCTCATCAGCATGTGTGCAGGTGTGTGTGTGTGTGTTGCTGTCTGACGACATTTAACACACACTCACCTCCACTCACTCTCCCACACACACACACACTCACTCACTCTCCCACACCAAAGTCCAGAGAGAAAGTCAGTGATTTTAACGAGTTGTTGATCCACTGCTGCCTCCATCACTGAGTTTTCATGTTTTATTTTGTCACTTCACTATTTAAATTCCTGTCACCACACGAGGCAGCAGCGGACCAGCAGCTGAAATCACTGATTTCCTCTTTGGGGTTTGGTGTGAAAGAGAGAGGTTTGTCTGAGGGTTATAGAATATACCTAATCTGTCATCAGATTAGTTGTCAGAATATATGTGTGTGTGTGTGTGTGTGTAGTAGATGGTGTGTATGATATATCATACACACCATCTACTCTCACACACACACACACACACACACACACAGACAGACTCCGCCCTGACTGCCTTACATTTCAAAAACACAATCTGATTTTATGAAGTTATTCATTTAAATGAGTTGTTAACCTCCTCCTCTTCCTCAGTGGATGAAGGAGATGTGGCACTCAGACTCCTGCTATTCCAACTACGGCGTGGACGGCTCCACCTGCTCCTTCTTCATCTACCTCAGTGAGGTGAGTCTCATCATCATCATCAGCAGCAGCTCACACACACACACACAGATGAGAGGTGTGTGTCACTCAGCAGTCTTCACTTTGAACAAATCGTCAAATTGGACGCAAAATAATTCAAAATGGCCGACTCTCTGTTGAGTTGACACCATGGTTACGGTGGACTGTTGTTCGTCATGCACATGAATAAGTTTGTGCGCGTTCCGGCACTAGTCCACGACAATCGTCTTGTTTTAAGCGCCCGTTGTTCATCGTTTGTCTGCCGCTGCCGCCGCCGCCGCCGCCGCTGCCGCCGCTGCCGCCGCTGCCGCCGCTGCTGCAGAGAACCCTGGTCTCTGTGTTCCTGTGAGCAGTAAACAAACATTTATTTGTCAGAATTCAGCACAGCTATATCAGATCTACTCCCTCTCTCCTTATGTGCGCTCTCAGTCTCATCCATGGTCATGTGATGCTGCAGTTGCCATGGCGATATGAATGTGTTTCCATGTGGGATTGGCCGTCTTGAGAGACACACTCTCGCCCTTCACCATGTATAATTCATACACGTCGCGGACCACCACGTTAACCTTGCAGAGGGTCAAACCGCTGTGTGAGTGAGTGAGTGTGTGCGTGTGCGAGTGTGTGCGCGTGCATGCGTGTGCGTGTGCGTGCGTGTGGTGGAGGAAACAAAAACAGGAAGGAAGGAAGTGTGAAGACAGAGAAGCAGAAGTGCTGGTGAAAAGAAGAAACTCCAGAGTTATTTTTAGCTGCTAATGGAAGAAAAAGAAAACACGTGGTTGTGTCTTGAAAACACTGTGGATTGATCTTAAAGCTGATTTAAGAAAGAACGTGTTGATGTTTTAAAGATTTACATCAGTGCTACAACTTGAGTTCATTTATTGTTGTTTGGTCCAAAAAATGATTGAGTTTGAATGATTTCTTTGTCGTATGAAAACTATGAAGAGGCTGAAAAAGCAGGAATGAATTCATCTGATGAATGAGTGATTAACATGTGCAGTTGGAAGTGGTGAGCGTCGGACGACTGACGCGTTGTTTTGATGGGTTTTATTGACACTAACGTGAAGGTTTGTCATTTGCCCCTTTTATTCAGGTCATATTAAAAATGTAGTTTCAACACTTTTACTGTTCTTTTCTGACGTCTTTTGGTCCAAACATGACTGAAATAATGAGGAGAATGAAAGTCATCATGAGTTGTGCTTCTCTGTAAGTGACGTTTTTAATTGAATCTAATTTCCTACAACGTGTAATGACTCAACTGCTCGTGCAGACACAGTTTATATGGAAATGTAAGACAAACTTAAATGTCCACTGTGTGTTTACATAAGGTGTTGTCCCAGGACACTCTCGTATTTACCTCCGTTTACACGGTGTTCTTACAAATTTGCCTTGTGGTTTGTTTAACAGGTGGAGAACTGGTGTCCTCGTCTTCCCTGGAGGACAAAGACGCTCGGTGAAGACATCGACAGGAGGAGACAGGTGAGCAACACACACGGCAAACAGACCTAAGGCCACACATCCAAAATCCACGTCAGTCTAAGTCTACAATGTCTTAAGAACCTGTTCACGTCTTTATGTCTCTGTGAGACAGAAGTTTGTAAAGCACTCACTCTCCCACACCAAAGCCCATAGAGAAAATCAGTGATTTTAACATCACACACACAGGAGTTGTTGATCCACTGCTGCCTCTGTCACTAAATTAAAATGACTTATTTTGTCAAATTCGGTATTTAAAATGTTCTGTTCGGATTTAACCCAGTGACACAAAGTGACCACACGAGGCAGCAGCAGACCAGCAGCTCCTGTGTCCTTGCAGCTTAAATCACTGATTTTCTCTGTGAGGTTTAGTGTGGGACAGTGACTTTTTCAGACTTCTTAAAGTGTTTTAGGTACTTTCAGATATTAAAGGGACATATTTGACGTTATGATCGAATGACGGATCAATCAGTCAACAAATAAATGTCACCTACTCCAGCTTTAACTAGGAAACACAGCCAAAATCCAACTGGCACTGGAATATTGAAGTGTCAGATTACATTTCAAGTCTCCCAGCTGTCGTCCAAGTGGAATGAATATATTAATTCTAAAGGTGTGTGTGTGTGTGTGTGTGTGTGTGTGTGTGACAGAGTTTTTAAAAGTGAGTTCCTGTCGACACGAAGCCTCCCTCCATCATGTTAAGGTGTAATGTGGAAGAAAGTGACACCATGAGAACTGTTTTAATGGAATATTGAATTTCACCGAGCAGCGGTGCAGATGTGAGGCTGAGAGATGGAACGTGTCCACACACGAGAACCTCTCAGAAAACAGGAAAACGCGTGCCTCGTCAACAGACCCACACACACACACACACACAGTGAGGTGTGGGTCCATGTGAGCGCTCAGTGTTGTTGTCGCTGCACACGTGTCAATAAACGTCCGTTATGAGTTAGTATTTGAGAGAAAATCGCCGTTTAAATGGCTTCGTTCACAGGAAGCTAATACAGGAAGTGCAGTACTTAAACAGGAAGTAAGACCCTGAAGGCACTTTTCACCTGCACAGTTGTGGCACGACTCCACTCCCAGAAATCATTAAAAGTCAGATTTTGCGCCGAGAACATCATCATTTCCAGGTTTGGGAGAGATTTTTTTTACATTTTCTGACATTTTCTGGACCTAACAAGGACTGGATTATAATCTGCAGATTAATGGATTAGAAGAATCTTTAGTTGCCACTTTAGACGTAAACCTGCAGTGTTTGTGTTTTTTTTTTCAACGTTCAGACGACGCGTGTGGACCAGGCATCAATCCTTAATCTGGATGAATGTGTGAAAGCGAGTGTAATCCCACTCATGGTCCACAGCAGCGTCTCACTCTCTTCTTCACACAGCCTAGCCTCGGTTGCCGTGGCGATGCCATTTAACAGACTTTAGAGATTTAGATCCAGACGCAGGTTTTAATAGGTTCAGTTATTTCCTGTCTGGATGAGGGATGCTAATGCATTTTCTATCACGTCACTTCCTGTTTGTCGTCTTTTCTTTTGCCCTTTTTCCCCTCCTTTCCTGTTTCCTTATTTTCCTTATAGTTCCTATTGTTTCCCTAACTTGCCTTTGTCCTGCTTCCTCTAATTTCTTCACTTTCCCTCTCATTTCCCCCTTGTTTCCTCTCCTCTCGTTCGCCGCCTCCTCTCCTTGTTTCCGTTCCTCTCATTTGTTCTGTATTGGTAGCTCTTCCTTTCCTTTTATTTCCTTTAGTCATTTACTCTCCTCGTCTCTCCTCTCTTGTCTCTCCTCTCGTCTCTCCTCTCCCCTCGTCTCCTCTCCTGCGTTGTGAGATTATAATATCCTGTGTGTGTGTGTGTGTGTGTGTGTGTGCAGGCAGAGGTCCGCACCAACTTCGACGAGCTTTACCGTGTGATGTCACAGAGGGAGGAGTTTCGCTGGATGATGCTGAGGATCAAGCGCATGGCCGAGCCGTGGGTCAGCGCCATCCGATCGCTGGCCGATAAGCAGAACCTGGTCAAGCGTCAGAAGAAGAAGGTAAACGTCAGGTTAGGTCGATAACATGGGAACCACTCACTCTCCCACACCAAAGCCCACAGAGAAAACCAGTGATTTTAGCTCACATGGACACAGGAGCTGCTGGTCCTCTGCTGCCCCGTGTGGTCACTTTGTGTCACTGAGGTCAATCCGAACAAAAGATTCCAAACACTGAAGTGAGAAAATCAGACATTAGAACTCAGTGATGGAGGCAGCAGTGGATCAATAACTCCTGTGTGTGTGTGTGTGTGTGTGATGTTAAAATCAGTGGTTTTCTCTTTGGTGTGGGAGAGTAAAAATCTGACATTTTTAGACTTTTCTTTAGGATTTATCTTTCTGCAGCTTCTTCTGTCACAAATAAAAATCAGTTTTCACATTGTTGACCTGACGTCATGTCTGTGTTTATACACACACACACACACACACACAGTGTGGAGTGTGGAGCTGGCAGCAGCTCCCTGCTCTGAATAATGTACTCCACACTTTCCAGCGGTGGTTTAAATAATTCACATCACATTCCTGTGATGCCGCGGTGCTGATGCAGACCGCTCATTAATCGATCCTCAGCGGATCAGCCCACGCTTTACACAGCGGTTCTTGTGATGTCTCCAGATATTTCCAAAGCTGCCTCTTAATCTCTTTGAGAATATTAATTCCCACATATTAATCCCTCTCTTGTGTGCTCTGGCTGTCAACAGTGAAAAATGCACTGGTCACTTTAAACAAAGCCTGGTGTGTTATGCACGGCTGCTGCTGCTGGAACACTGAGTTCCAAACCGTCCTGCCCATCTGTGTTTGTGTGTTTCAGGGTTTTTGTGTGTAATTTATCCTCTTGTATATTTCCCTGTGCAGATCCTGGTGCACTTGGGTCTGCTGACGAAGGAGTCGGGTTTTAAAATAGCTGAAAACGCCTTCAGCGGCGGCCCGCTGGGCGAGCTGGTCCAGTGGAGTGACCTCATCACCACGCTGTACCTGCTGGGCCATGACGTCCGCATCTCAGCCTCCATCGCCGAGCTCAAAGAGTCAGTGTCACACACACACACACACACACCGAGCCCCGTCATACACTTTATATTAAGGATTATTTCCGTCGTCAATTACTTGTTTGGGTCAGAAAATGTGGAAAATATGGTGTCCTCAAAGCAAAATGATTCAGTTTTAATGATTTCTTTGTTATTTGAGCAAAAATACCAGAATATTCACATTTAAGAAGCTGAAAAATCACAGAAACTTGTTTTAATTGTTTAAAAAACACTCAAAACGCTGGAAAATATAAAGTTCTGAAAGCAAAATGATTCAGTTTTAATGATTTCTTTGTTATATGAGCAAAAATACCAGAATATTCACATTTAAGAAGCTGAAAAATCACAGAAACTTGTTTTAATTGTTTAAAAAACACTCAAAAAGCTGGAAAATATGGTGTCCTCAAAGCAAAATGATTCAGTTTTAATGATTTCTTTGTTATATGAGCAAAAATACCAGAATATTCACATTTAAGAAGCTGAAAAATCACAGAAACTTGTTTTAATTGTTTAAAAAACACTCAAAAAGCTGGAAAATATAAAGTTCTGAAAGCAAAATGATTCAGTTTTAATGATTTCTTTGTTTTATGGAGCAAAGAAACCAGGAAATATTCACATTTAAGAAGCTGAAAAATGATCAAGCTTGTTTGAATGAATGAAAACAATTGTAATAATCAGTTATTCAGTGAATAGTTGCAGCCCTGGTGGGATTTAAATGTTGTAAAATGAACTCTGTGCGGGTTTATTTGTTGTATTGTTGAAAAGTCAGTTTCTATGCAGATGATACATGAGGACGTTTCTCGAATTCTGTTGCTGAAAATATTCACATTTCAGAAACTTGTTTTAATTTTCCATAAAATCAATACAATCTGTTATAAAACTAGTTTAATATTGTTTCAGGAGAGGCAGTTTTATTTGCATATACTTTAAATCACTTGTACTGTATGCTGTTGAGGTAAATTCATGAGCCTACTTGTGACATAATCAATGTATTGTGAGTGTATTTTAATCATAATCTGCAATAATCTCGTAGATTGACATAGAAAAAGGCAAAGATTCGAGTCTGAATCTCCGCTCTCTCTCTCTCTCTCGTCCAGGATCATGCGTAAGGTGATGGGGAACAAGTCCAGCTGTCCCACGCAGGGCGATAAGGTGGTGGAGCTCATCTACATCGACATCGTGGGACTGACGCAGTTCAAGAAGACGCTGGGACCGTCCTGGGTCCACTACCAGTGAGTGTCCCCGTCCACCGCTGACACGAGACAACGCAGCACTGTCAGGACACACCCACTGTTTAAACATGACCACCTATCACAAAAATGTACAACTCATTTATCAACTGATCTCATTAGGTGATAAATGATTAACATTTGTTTGGTAAATGACTCAAATCTTTATATTCACACATTATTTAATAAATCTTAAGTTAAAAGCTTTTTGTGGACCCAAAATAAATCACCTGTGACCCACCTGTGGGTCACCGACCCAGTCTTTGGGAACCACTGTTCTATTCTACACCCTCAAGATGTTGTTTTCTTTAGATATTTAATGGCATTGTATAAAAGTTTAAAACTAGTCCTTATTTGTATGTAAAAGTGAAATATTGGTGGTTTTAAAGAAGCAGTTTAAAAATAATCCATAAACCTAAATTCATTACAAACAAGTGTTTCATTTTAGATCATTAACAAGTTTTAAGCCTCTTAATGAAGTGTCATTTATATTTTAAATGATAAGTTAACTATATATTGAGCATCAATTCATCAAATGTGAATATGTTTTAAGGATTCTTTGCTCAATTAAACAAAGAAATCATTCAAACTGAATCATTTTAGTTACAAGACATTTGAGAACGTCGTCAGTTCCACGTTTTGGAAACATTTTCATTCAAGGGACAGAGTCATTCTCCTACGACACATCTGATGGCCCTGACCCAGTGTTTGGGAACCACTGACCAACATTTTTCAACATATTCTGACATTTTAGGGACCAAAAACCAGAATAATCCTCTAATGATGTTATGATGTGTTTTGGGAACCACTGATGCAGCTGATGCTGATGCTGAGTCATTGGTTTGGATTTTGTTTAGTTTCACTTCTGCATTCATTGTGTTTTTCCTCGGCCTCGCGCAGAGAATGTAGCAACAGACACGGTAGAAAATAGAATAAAAGGGAAGATAATCTGCGATGAAAGGTGTTCTATTTCCTCCTGTGAGACGATGAAGAATTCAGAAACATCAACAGCAGCAGAGCGAGCGGATGCTGCTGCTGCTGATGCTGCTGCTGCTGCTGCTGCAACGCGCCTCACACTCATTGTTCCCGCTGATTTCCTGTCAGACTGAGCCGGTGACGAGGCTTCAGAACACAGAGCAGGAAAAACCTGGTTCTCAGTGGAATGAGAAGAACAACTCTGCTCTTCAAGGACAGAAACAAATCCATCATTCTTTACTTTGATATCACTAAACGTCCATTTATGTCACAATACATCAAAAAACACATTATTATTCCATGGAAATGTTTTCACACATTTCTTTGTCTTCCTGTGACGTCACCGGTCACTGGAACGAGACAAATGGACACATTTTTTCGTCAGTGGTTCCCAAACACTGGGTCAGGGCCCACAGGGGTGTCATGATCTTAGATTAGAGGACAAGAAAGCATCTGTGAACTAGTCATTTGAACTATGTAATCTGACACTAATGTACACTAAAATAACTGTGTCTGTGATCTGTTTTCATCCATTTAGGTAATCTGAAAACATGCACCAAAATAATCTGATTACACCAGTGATCAGTAATCTGGTGTGATTTAAACGTTGTTGAAAAGTCACGGTCTATGCAGACGATACATGATGACGTTATTTTCTTGTCTTCCTGTGATGTCACAGGTGCATGCTGCGAGTGCTCGACTCTTTTGGGACGGAGCCAGAGTTCAATCACGCTCACTACGCCCAGTCCAAGGGTCACAAGACGCCCTGGGGGAAGTGGAACCTCAACCCGCAGCAGTTCAACACCATGTTCCGTAAGTCGCTACCACCACACAGCGTGACACACGCGTTTCTGTGCTTCTTCAGCTTCATAAATGTGAACCTTTTCTGTTTTCTTTGCTCCATAGAAGAAGGAAATCATCATTTTAGTTAATTCTCCATGTTTTATGATCAGAGAACTTTGTGTTCAATGTTCTGTGCTTCAAACAACTCTCCCAGATGGAATCCACAGTGTTTGAGTAGAAAGACATCAGGTTGACTTTATTGCTCTTTCAGGACCTCGTGCAAACCACAACAGAGTGGATTTTGTCCCTGTAAAGGTGAAACTCTGGTCTGCACTCGGGCAGACTGTGGCGTGATGTTCACAGTGAAACGTTAGCCTGACAGTCCGTGTGTGTGAGGTGAGGCTGCAGCCACCGCTGCACCTGAATGGGAGGCTTTGTGCGGCGAGTACAGGACGTCTTTATCGCGACTACACTGCTGCCTTTGCTCTGAAGCCACTGAAGAGTCTGCGGGTTAGATGCTATCAGCAGGAGAGACGAGTGCTGTGAAGACCTCAGGGACTGCTGAGCGGGCCACACACGCGCCGTGTTTGTGCCCAGGTCTGGAGATTATGAACCGGAATAACAGAGTACCGAAGGTTCAGTTTGGTCCGGTCTGGTTCAGTTTGGTTCAGTTTGGTTCCGTCCGGTCAGCCGATTGTGCAACAGAAAAATCAAAGTTGACGTCTTGTTGAGATAAATGCTGTGTTCCCATCATGGTCCGGTCCGGTTTGGTAGAGTCTGGTCCTTGTCCTGGGTCAGGCGTGCCACATCCAGCAGCTTTGATTCCACACAGTGGACCGGTCCACTTTAATGCTTTTCTCTCAGAATTCTGATCAATAGTGAAGTATGTGTTATTTATTTTATTTCTAATAATAATAAGTCCGAGTTTGTGTTGATTTAGTGTGTACATTGTGTACAATTGTCATTATTCCTGAACCTGCTGTTCCTGAACTTTATTACTGAATGTAGATGTCGCAGTGGTATGAGCCGGTGTTTACGCCACACTTGGATCGGTCCATTTGTCCTGACGAGACAGTCCTCCGTACATCATTGTGTGTGTGTGTGTGTCTTGGCGATCAGACAAAGCTCATGAATCTACTTCAGTCACTAATGGTTTTGTGCTGTTTCCTCTCAACGCTCTGAACGTTTCCTGTACGTCTAAGAGACGCTTCACCACCTTAAAAACAACTGCATTAAAACTTACTGACAATTCTCTGAATTCTGACTTTATTTCCATAAATTTGGACTTAGTTTACTCTGAATTTTGAAGTTTTGTGGGGGTTTTTTTTAAAGTGTATGTGATGAAACTTTTTTGTGGTTCACTGCGTTTCCTGTTGAGAAATATGGACAAAAGAACCCTGAAAGAACACAAGCGTGTGTTGAGTAACAGCCTCAGTGTCTTCACTGGAGGAAACGTGTAAAAAAGAAAAGCTGTGAGACAAAGACACTCAGCAAATACGTCGTTGACAGAAGTCAAACTGACACATTCCTGAAAACTCCCCGTGAACAAACTCTGCCCGTGTCACTGTGATGTCACACCGCAGTCATTCAGGTGCTTGAAATCCTTGAAAATGTTTTCAATGTGTTTCACACTTTGAAAAGACAGAGGAATATAATGCGAGTTTAAATTCTAAGGCATGATTTTGGCTGTTTACAGCTTAATATAAACGATTTTATTGATGATGAAAACAGTGAAATAATCCTCTTTAGTATGAATGTGTTCACATAGATTAGAGCTGCTAATCCAGTTTCAGTTCCTGTCATTTCTCAGCTTCTTGAATGTGAAGTTTCTTTGCTCCACATAAGGAATGAATCATAAAACGGATTCATTTTACACTTGTTCAGTACATTTTCAGACATTTTCTAATTGATGAATGTGGAGAATAATAAAATAATAATTATTAATGATATAAACCGAGGTCAGCTGTGAAGATGCTGGAAAATCACGAGAACACACCTGGAACTGAGTTTGACCTTGAAGAAGGCGTCAGACGGACATGTCTGGAATATTTTCTGTGAATAATGATAATAATAATAATGCTGCTGCTGCTGCTGCTGCTGCTGACGACACAAACTGTCTCATTAAATCATTTTTATTGGCTCCGCGCTCTGACCACAGACCTGCGTCATCCACCAGGACGTCCACTCTGACCTCCTCGGTCTTTTATTTTGAAATATTTTTAATATTGATCTTGTATTCTGGCGTCTTTTCCCCGTCCTCACATTTGTTTTTACAAAGCAGATGGCAGCGAGAGGGAAGAACTGCCAGCTCCGTGCTCCACACTTGACCTGCTCGTCGACGCCCGGTTACCATGGTAACAGGCCGTCGCCGGGCAGCAAGGAGCAGAGTGTGAACAAAGAAAAAGACGGCGTGTCTGTGTGGAATTATGATCTGAAGTTAGACTGACAGCAGACTCCTCGTTTAATCCTGTCATCTGTGTTCATGCAGTCATTTTAACATGAACCCGTGTGTGTGTGTGTGTGTGTGTGTGTGTTACAGCTCACACTCCAGACAACAGCTTCCTGGGCTTCGTGGTGGAGCAGCACCTGAACGCCAGCGACATCAGGCACATCGACGACATCAAGAGGCAGAACCAGTCGCTCGTCTACGGCAAAGTCGACAACTTCTGGAAGGTACGCTGACCGCCCAGCAGGGGGCGACGCACACGCGACACAATGTCTACTTTAAATACTTACGCACATTGGATTTGGGGGATTTGCGTGATTTAACTGAAGCAAAAGTCAAATGTTTTAGTTTTTCTGTGTTTATTTTATATTTTTAAAGGAAACACATGAAGAATTTGAGCTGCGTTCACTTTTATTTTACTGCTTTAGTCAAAAAAAGTTAAAGATATGTTAATTTACATGAATTTACATAATTTATCCACAAAAAACCTGTAAGTAAAAGCATTAATAATGTTTAAGAGGTAAATTATGCTCAAGTAATGCTTAATTATAGTTAAGTAATGATGATTTAGCCTTAAAGTAAAGTACACTTAAGTAATGCGTAATTATAGTTAAGTAACATTATTATGCCTTAATAAAGGTAAATTAAATTGTTATGCTCATGTAATGCTTAATTATAATTAAATAATGATGATTTAGTGATATTCTATATACATTAAGTGTCACTGAAGGAAAACAATACATTTGTAACTTCACAGAAACCTGAAATAAACGTGAAGAAAAGAAAATCTGCTCATATTCAAATATAAGCAGATTTAAGTTGTTGTTGTTAAAACATGCTGCTGCTGCTGCTGCTGCTGCTGCTGCTGCTGCTGCTGCTGCTGCTGCTGCTGCTGCTGCTGCTGCTGCTCTGTGAGTCATGTCTCCTCTCAGCAGTTCAGGGCAGACGAGGGAGAGCCCATCAGCTCACAGTGAGCAGCATTAGCAGCTAATCAGACTCCCAGGCGTGTTCATTACCTCCCGCTTTTAATTAAAGGGCCATTTTGGGGCCGAGTGATAACGAGCTGACTGCCGTTGTGCTCCTCCCTCCTCCTCCCCCCTCCTCCCTCCATGTCTCTCTCTCACTCGACATTCACCTCAGATGAAAGTCTCCACGTTCCACCGTGGTGTTATTTTTGTGGAGGCGTGAGTGTGAACATGAGACGTCGCGTGTTGCGTCCTCACACGTCGCTCTGGCTCACCTCCAAACTCCGGGAGGTTGTTGTTGTTGTTGTTGTTGTTGTTGTTGTTGTTGTTGTTGTTGTTGTTGTTGTTGTTGTTGTTGTTGTTGTGGTGGTGGTGGTGTGTAAAGGGGCGTGGCAGGACGCTCAATAAAGAACTGTCTCACAGCCGTGTGTCGCCCGGCAGATTTAAGAGCGTCACTCAGTGTCGTAATTGATCTGTTCTCTATCTGAAGTCATGTGCAGACATGACGGGTTGATTTAAGGTGTTTTATCAAAGACTTTCCAGAGGAAACGCAAGGAAAGACTCACTTTTATTAAATCTACATGAGATTAAGTCTACGACGTCTACGTCACATGATCACGTCTTTATCTCTGACTGTGAGACAGACTTTTATAAAGCACTCACTCTCCCACACCAAAGCCCACAGAGAAAATCACTGGTTTTAGCTCACAGGGACACAGGAGCTGCCGCTCTGCTGCTGCTGCCTCGTGTGGTCACTTTGTGTCACTGACATAAACATAAATTAAGATTTTCAAATTCACAAAAATCAGACATGTGAACTCAGTGATGGAGGCAGCAGTGTGTGTGTGTGTGTGTGAGATGGTAAAATCAGTGATTTTCTCTGTGGGCTTTGGTGTGGGAGAGTGAGTGGTTTATAAACGTGTGTGTCACAGTGAGATAAAGACTTCTTAGACTTAATCTGAGGCTCAAAGCAGTTTCCCTGAGCGTGTATATGAAGTCATTCGTGTCTTGATGTTTGTGACACGTCAGTAAATGATTGTGTGTGTGATATTGTTGATGAACTGCTGGAGAACGTCCAGGTTATTTCTTCAGCCTCTGCAGCAGAGCAGACCTGTCTGCAGTCGAGAAGGTTTTTATCAGACGACCCGAGGTGCGTTTGATCTTCTTTTATAGGTCGAGTGACTCGAAACAATGATGAGGCAGCAGGAAGCTCCTCCCCCAGGTCACAGCCGTCGACCTTCTGAAGGCACAGTGAAGTCACATGACACGAGGACGTAGAAATGAGCAATAAAGCAGGATTAATTCACTGCTGCTCTCCCGTGTGGCTCCTCCTCCTCCTCCTGTCAAAATAAAACGCTGAAACATCACAATCTGCTCTGAGAGGGAGAGAGAGGGAGAGCGAGGGAGGGAGGGAGGGAGAGGGAGGGTCTTAATAACAGGAGAGAAGTGCTGTGCTCTCTGTTTTAATAACAGCAGCATGTTCTTCATTATTCCCACAAGACGTTCACAGCAAACCTTGATGAATGTGTTCATACGTTCGTATGTGAAGTTAAAGTGACGTTTGAAACAGTTTGGTCTGATTATTCTCATTGTTCATTTAAAGTTGAATGTTTGGTTTTTTTTTTGCTTCATAAAAAGGTGAAAAATGTCAAAAAGTCTTCAATAGAACTTCATGTACTCTGTTCATTGTATTGACACACAGCGCCTCCTAGTGTTCTGCACAAATCTGGATTATTTTTGGCCTTTTTAACGCGGCAAAAACATATCAGTGTTTTACGTGTCAGTTTGATGCTTTTCTCATTCATCTTTCATTCAGAAAAATAATTAAAAACTATTCTAATATTTACACTTGGAATATTAATGTACTCTAATATGTGTGTGTGTGTGTGTGCGCTAATAACTTTAATTCATACACACACTCCCCTGAGTGTGAACATTACAATGTAGAGGTTTCACCTTTTAATTATCACTTTATCACCCCACACACACACACACACACACACACACACACACACACACACACACACAGGGTGCTTTAGTTCCAGTTGGCTGGCTGGAGGCATTTGATAGTGAAGCCTCCGGGGATTCTGACGAGCGACTACCTGAAATCTAAGTCTCTAAAGGAAACACTGACACACACACACACACACACACACACACACACAGAGAAAGGAAGAGAGCAGGGTAATGTCCAGGAGGCAGAACACACTTTTCAAAGGCTGCCTCTTTGTGTGTATGTGTATGTGTAGTTTTCCTGTTCCATTAATGAGTCCTTGCCACTGTGTGTGTGTGTGTGTGTGTGTGTGTGTGTGTGTGTGTGTGTGTGTGCGCAGGCTGTTTATAATCAATATCATTGTGTGTGTGAGTGTGGTGAACGCTCCTCAGAGGCTTCCTGTCGTTATGGAGAAAATGACCAGCTTTCATTTTAACTGCCTCCCTGAAGGACTAGGCTTTAAGAGCACTACACACACACACACACACACACACACACACACACAGGCACAGACTCGCAGCTTTTTTCCTGTTGAGACTCTGCGATCACGAGGCTTTTTAATGTTTAACTCAGTAAACTGTTGAATATTTTACTGTTAGACAACAACTATAACAACAATAAACCTGAGGTGTGTTGTTACGAGGCAGTGACACAAGAAAACAGAGAGATTTTAGACGGACAGAATAAAATCTCTGTCAGATTAAGAGTTAGTAAACCACTCACTCTCCCACACCAAAGCCCACAGAGAAAATCACTGATTTTAGCTCACGGGGACACAGGAGCTGCTGGTCCTCTGCTGCCTCGTGTGGTCACTTTGTGTCACTGACATAAACATAAATTAAGATTTGCCGAATTCACAAAAATCAGACGTGTGAACTGAGTGATGGAGGCAACAACTCCTGTGTGTGTGTGTGTGTGTGTGTGTGTGTGTGTGTGAGTGTGTGTGTGTGTGTGTGTGTTATTTTTGGTGTGGGAGAGTGAGTGCTTTATTTTAAGTCACTTCTTTCAGCTTCTACACACTCACACACACACACACACACACACACACGTACACACGTGTAGATATGTGTTAGTTTGCTGGTTAAAGCTTGCAAGGAAAGGTGAGTCTATTGAATAGCCACAAGGGGGCGACTCCACTGCATGGAGAGTCTGTGGGAAAATGAGTTTCTGAGTTCATGTTCTCAACGACTCACTTTAGTAAGAATTGACTAAATGAATCCTGTGTGTGTGTGTGTGTGTGTGTGTGTGGGCTGCAGGACAAGAAGAAGTACCTGGACGTCATCCACAGCTACATGGAGGTCCACGGCACCGTGCACGGCACCAGCACCGTCCACCTGCCCAGCTACGTCGAGAACCATGGCATTCTGAGCGGCCGCGACCTGCAGTTCCTGCTCCGAGAAACCAAGGTGAGTCCACCACAGAGACGCAGCCGTCTCAGAGTCCTGTGTCCACGCCTCCAGCCGCCGACGTCAGGTCACAACGTCTCAGTGTGTGAGGCTGGGACACGGGTTAGCTCTTCAGCCCAGAAACAGGATCTACACAGCCTCACTTACGGCTGCAGTACTTCTTTAATCCTTTAACGGCCCACTTAGCTCTTGGCTCCGGTTCCTCCGTTTTAGAGGCGTTGTTCACGGCTGCTTCACCAGCGTCTCTGGGTCTCCGGGTCTCCAGGTCTCTGGGTCTCTGGGTCTCTGGGTCTCCGGGTCTCCGGGTCTCCGGGTCTCCGGGTCTGCGTACTCTGCTGGTACGGCTCTGACGACACATTTTTACTAAACTGATCCTTTCAGCCCAATAATCCCTTCAGAACAAGTGGAGTGTCTTTGTGAAGTTTTGTTTCACACACACAGTCAGTAGTGAGGTTGTAAAGCCACAAATGGAAGGTTAACATGTAACAGAAGAACTGTGACAGAATATCTGAGTTCTACACTGAGGTCACTCCCACTTATGGTGCGTTCCATTTATAACAGGAACACACACACACACACACGTAGTTTGAACCTTGTACAGAACGTAGTGAACGTGTGAAACCTCATCACCGTGTGTTTGTGTTGAGGGATCAGCGTCAGTGATGTGAGACACACAGCGTCACCGTGTCTTCACCTCATCACTCATGTTTTCTTTTGTCTCTGCAGTCGTCTTAGTCCACACGGGACAAAAGTCAACATGTGACGGACGTCACGTGTCATGTGAGCGCAGCAGAATCCATGTTTTTATGTTTAATTTGAATATAAATATGAGCTCAATACAGAAAACTGAAGTCTGTAAACCACTCACTCTCCCCCACACACACACACACAGGAGTTGTTGATCCACTGCTGCCTCCGTCACGACGTTCAAATGTCTTATTTTGTCAAATTGGTCATTTGAAAGGCAGCAGAGGACCAGCAGCTCCTGTGTCCCCGCAGCTTAAATCACTGCTTTTCTCTATGGGCTTTGGTGTGGGAGAGTGAGTGGTTTACAGACGTCGTGGTGATGTGGTGAGATTATTTTTGTGCTCAAAATCAGCGTTCATGTTTTCACTAAGCTCTTCCTGAACTGCACCTTTAAAGACAAATATATACTTGTGTGTCATGTTTTGTGTGAGATGGATCCACAGCTGTGATCATCAGCACCATCGTCTCAGAGAAAGTGCTCTGCTGCCCCCTGCTGGCAGGAGGCCGAGCAGAATTCTCTGATTCTTCCTGTGTTCATGTGTAACATTCTCACACACAGACGAGTCATTGTTACCGTGTCTGACTCTCAGGAAAATGAACGTGTGAGACGTCTGTAGGGTGAACTTGTCCTGAACCTGCAGGAGGAGGAAACATCACACCACTGTGTGTGTGTGTGTGTGTGTGTGTGTGTGTGTGTGTGTCAGTGTCAGAGACAGGGAGGTGTGTGTCAACACGAGCGTCAGCAAAGATCAGCAAACTCCTCAAACACTGACACGAGCGTGTTCAAGCGTTCCTTTCTTTATTCATCTGCATGTAAAAAGAATAATCTTAATCTAATCTCTGTGTCTGTGCTGCAGCTCTTCGTGGGTTTGTCTTTCCCGTACGAAGGTCCCGCTCCTCTGGAGGCCATCGCCAACGGCTGCGCTTTCCTCAACCCCAAGTTCAACCCACCGAAGAGCAGCAAGAACACGGACTTCTTCAAAGGCAAACCCACTCTGAGAGAGGTGAGGGGGTAATCTGGAGATAATCTGGAGATAAACTCAAATCTCAGTGTTTTATTTTGCTCCTCCTCAAGTCAAACTGTGAGGCTGAGTGGTAACATGTTTCCTCTTTGTTTCCTCTTTCTTTCCCGTGTGTTTCCCGTGTGTTTCCCGTCTGTTTCCCGTCTGTTTCCCGTGTGTTTCCCGTGTGTTTCCCGTGTGTTTCCCGTCTGTTTCCCGTGTGTTTCCCGTCTGTTTCCCGTGTGTTTCCCGTGTGTTTCCCGTCTGTTTCCCGTGTGTTTCCCGTCTGTTTCCCGTCTGTTTCCCGTCTGTTTCCCGTCTGTTTCCCGTCTGTTTCCCGTGTGTTTCCCGTGTGTTTCCCGTGTGTTTCCCGCGTGTTTCCTGTGTGCAGCTGACG
Organism: Solea solea; assembly: GCF_958295425.1. NCBI lineage: Eukaryota > Metazoa > Chordata > Actinopteri > Pleuronectiformes > Soleidae > Solea > Solea solea. The sequence continues at coordinate 816,475 of NC_081135.1, read as the reverse complement.
TCTCAGCACCCGTACGCTGAGGTTTACATCGGTGAGCCTCACGTGTGGACGGTGGACATCGAGAACCCAGCAGAGGTGGAGCGAGCGATCCGCTCCATCCTCAGTGAGAAGGTACCACACACACGTCACATGATGACATTATATTATATTCACATTATTATTTGAATCTTTTCTATTATGTTCTATTCATTTCATAATATCACACATACAACAAGGTTCTGCAGGACCGTAATAGATGGACACGCCTGCACAACTCTCTACAATCTCGTGTGTGGATCATTAAAATGAATTCACTCCTGAGAGTTCATTGTGTTAGTTCTGTTTAGCTCCCCCTAATGGCTATTGGAAGAAACTCCATTCAACTGTCTCTAAATGTCTTTGGAACAATAAGCGGCCAAGACTTAAAATGTCCACTATCCAATTCTACCTTTGGTCTTTTTCTTTGAGACCTTTGATTAACTGGTTTAACTCAAAGAATATGGTCTCCTGGTGTGTGCTAGAGGAACAGCTGGATGTTCTATTCACAAACAATGGCAGCTAAGGTTCGGTCCTCTTATTTCACACATTATTCACATTTGCCGTATTCTTTGTCCATGGCTTTTTGAGTCCCCGATTTTTAATAACAACCAAATATTAATAGGACAGAGGCCATTTACTTATTCTCAGTGGGAGAAGAAAGGCATTCACACATTAAGGGATGTTTATAATGATACTGGTCTTTGCTCATTTCAGGATCTGAAGAATTATTATGACCTACCAGCCTCATCTTTCTTTTTTTATCTTCAGCTCATTATTTTATTAGTTATTATTTATATTAATTTTAGTTATTAATATATATTTTTTTTAATGTTGTGGTTTCTATATATTGTCTTTTCATTCTTATGTCTGTCTTCATGTTTTGTATTTTTTATTAAAATATACTGTAAATAAAATAAAATAACAATCTTTTTTGTGTTAAATGAACTGAATAAAAAAACCTGTACGTGTGTGTGTGTGTGTAGATTGAGCCATACCTGCCCTACGAGTTCACGTGTGAGGGGATGCTGCAGAGAGTCAACGCCTTCATCGAGAACCAGGTATTACACCAACTGTCCCTTTAACACCAAATAAACTCTTGTACTTTGTTACGTCACAGCACAGCAGGATGTGTGTGACGTGTGTGTGTGTGTGTGACATGTTGTGTGTCTCTGGTCCTCAGGACTTCTGTCATGGTCAGGTGATGTGGCCTCCTCTCAGTGCTCTGCAGGTGAAGATGGCAGAGCCGGGTCGCTCGTGTAAACAGGTCTGTCAGGAGGAGCAGCTCATCTGTGAGCCGTCCTTCTTCCAACATCTCAACAAGGACACGGACCTGGCCAGGTACACACACACACACACACACACACACACAGCTCCCCCTTGTGGCACTTCAGAATAAATCACTAGGACTGTGTTAGTGTGTGTGTGTGTGACATGTTGTTGTGTCTTCAGTGGTCACATAACCTGACAGACACTGTGTCTCCCCCCTCCCCCCCCGCGTGTGCGTCTCAGGTTCGGCGTGGTGTGTGACAGCGTGGAGTCGAGTGCGGACACCGTAGTCCCCGCCTACAGTGCGTCTCGTCATCACTGTGTGTTTCAGTCTGACCTGCTGCTGTTCAGCTGTGCCGGCGCTCACCAGACGCTGCCACGCGTCTGCCCCTGCCGTGACTACATGAAGGGCCAGGTGGCGCTGTGTAAAGACTGTCTATAGCACACACACACACACACACAGCTGGTCGTCATGTCAGGGGGGGCGTGGTCTGTGGGCGTGGCTGGATGTGGGAGCAGCCCCCATGGTGACAGACTGTGTTTGTTCATATTCATCATGTGGAAGCAGCGCCGCCCCAGTGGACTGAAGTGCACATATCAGTGAGTGGCTCTTTGGACGCCCCGCCCACCACCACCCAAACCCTGCCCTTTACACTCCATGCACCGCCCTCCCTGCCCCGAAACTGCTTTTTTCTTTACGGTAGATTTACACTGGACACACACACACACTAACATATACACGCACACACACAGACACACACTAACATATACACGCACACACACACACACACACACACAGTTTTACACTGTAACGTCTCGTTCGTTTCTTCTTGAGAAAAAAAAAAACGCGTCAGATCGGACATTTAACGTAAAAGCTTTTATTCACACGTCCTCACAGCAGGAAGTCCACATCCACTTTAAAGGGAAAGTTCGGACGTTGTTTTTTTAAGTTCCACAAACTTAAAAAAAAAAAAAAATCCCTTTTTTAAAAAGTCGCACGCTCTTATTTAAAAAAAAAAACACGTCACGTGCGTTTGTATGAGGGGAAAAAAAGGCCAGTAGAGAATCCTGAGACGATTCTCGTTATTTGTCGTGACGTAGCGTTTTAGGCTCCGCCTCCTGCAGAGAATTCGTAAAAAATGTGCGTGTTTGTTGACAACGTTCGGGGGACGACAAACACAAGCGCACAATTCTTTATTACGACGACGACAGCGAGAATAAAAGTTAGTTTTCTTAGTGGTGAGAAGAGGAAGTGCACTACGACGACACTGTACATTATTGCGATGTTTTCTTTATTTATTTTGTACACAGATGTTTTTTTCTGTTTCTGCTGGAATTCAGTTTTTAATTTATCGCAGGGGTGTTTCCAAACTTTTTTTTCCCTTTTTAAATAGATTTTTATTTATGGAGATTTTTATTGAACGTGTGCGAAAAGGGGGCGTGGCTTCTGTTCAAGTTCGTTTTTAACGTGTTGTGTTTTTTTAAAAAACATTTCTGCACAAAAGTAAGTTTCACAAAAAAAAAATTCGGAAAATTTTCCGGGAAAAATATGTTTGGGTCATTTGACGTAACTTTAGTCGCGGAGACTTCGTACACTTTACGTTCTTTTATGTTTTTATCGTGTCAAAGAAAAAACGCGATGTGCCTTTTTTTCAGTTCTTAAGATTTTTATCGTTCACATGAATTTAAATCTTTAAATTATTTACATTTTTTTCTTATTTTACTCTTAATTTAAAAAAAACAAAACACCCAAACTTTATTTATACAACAGCACACGGATGACGTGTCGGGGTTAATTGTATTATTTAGTTTAAATCTGATTAGTTTAATCTGATTACTCACACTAATCCTGTGAAAAGACCCAAACCAACAATATATATACATATATATATATATGTGTGTGTATATATATATATATATATATATGTGTGTGTGTATTTATATATACATACATACATACATAATGTTGTTTCTTTTAATCTAACAGCAGTGAAACATTCATTTTGTTGGGGATTATTTTAATCTGTGGATGAAAACTGTTGAGCTCTTTTTAGGGGATTAATGATTTTAAGTAATTTTAAATCAAATATTTCAAGTTTTTGTGAGTAAAAAAAAGCCTTTATTTTATTTTATTTTGTGTCAAACACGCGACTGAAGAAGTGAAGAACGCAGCAACTTCTTTCTTTGTTTTTATTTTCAGTCTTTGACGAGTGAGAGGGATATAACTTTATTTTTAAATAAACTTGTCTCTGGTTTTATTCTCCGTGTTTCCTTGTGTTTTCTTTTATTTAATGAATAAAATAAAAACTCCAGAGGACAGAACATCACGTCACAGAGGTGAAGGTAACGTTTGGACCTGTTTATGAAAACTTTAAAAAAAAAGTGGTTTTACAGCTCATTTTTACCTTTATTTTTTTTTTTTCTTCATCATTTATAAAAATCAGAAAATAATTGAACATTATGTGTAAAATATGAGCTGATTTTAATTCACGTAAAAGTCTAATATGACCAACGAATTGTCTTACTTCACTTTAAATTTAAATTTAAAATGTTCTATTTAAAGCTTCATATAGCCACAAAAAAGCCTTGTGTTTGCTGCCACCTGGTGGCCAAACATAGTCACTGCCCTATTATAATATTATGTTGTTGGATTTTATTGCCATTTCTTTTTAGCTGTGTGTAAAATGATGAAAAATAAACGATATTTAAAAACTGGGCTGTGAAAGAAAACAACTTTCAAACCGTCTTTGAGAAAATAGATGATTTTTTATTAGACACAGTGGGTTTGTGAACGTAATCATCAGAGAGAAGACGAATAAAATCTAAGATCATCGATATTTAATGTTATTATTATTGTTACACAGATTCTTCCATGACGTTCACTCATTCACAGTCATTTGACATGAACATTGACTCCACGCACACACATTTATAACACAGCAGCTGTTTGTTCCTTTTCATTATTGCTTTAAATTAAATTCATGTTAAAACGATGAGATTGGACACAAATTCAGAGGAAGTTAAGAAAAGTGACCGTTAATCTCAGATGATACAATAATCTGATTAAAACAAAGAGAAAATGCTGACACAATATAAATAATACATTTAATTAAAAGTATTCTTTTAATTTACTTCTCTTTCTCACATTAACAAAATAAAAAGCTTTTTTTTTCCCACAGCGGCCATTTTATAAAGATGAAGCACAGGTGTAAATAATCCAGCTAACAGTGGCTATGCTAACATGCTGACTCACTCAGGAAGGAGCTATCATGTCTGGCTAACGTTAGCTTCAGTACAACGTGTGGTAAATGTAAGTGTTTTTTATCTTGTTGCAGGTTAGCTTAGCAACACTGCTAATGCTAGGCTAAACTCATGAGTCTCCGAGTAAATGAGCCTAGCTAAATGTATGCTAAATTAGTGTAAGCTTAGCTAAATGTTTGTTTTCAATGTCCTGTGTGTTTAGTCACCATAGCTTGGCATTGGTAGTTAGCACTAGTTAGCTATTACATGCTAACATTAAAGTAGATAAACACACTTTCTACTAGGTTAGCATGTTTGATCATGTGTGTATTTTTTGTGAATGACAGAAAATGAAAAAAAAAAGTCGCTGTAACCTTTTCTTAACTAAACGTTTATGCTAACATGTAGCTCCTGATTGTGGCTTACAAGATTGAGAATTCAAATTAAAGTAGATACATCGTGTTCTTACTGCTAAAACATCACAAAATGGCTGCTGTGAGTTCTTTATTTTTTTTTATTATTTTGTCTTAGATTAGCTTATCAACGCTGCTAATGCTAGGCTAAACTCTGACTATGAATGTGTTGAGTCAGAAATTTAGCCGCCGTGGCTGCTTATGTTTTCTTGATATCTTGTTTGTGTTTAGTTAGCGCAGCTTGGCATTGGTAGTACTAGTTAGCCCACATGCTATCATTAAAGTTAGCATGTTTTATCATGTGTTTTTTAATTTCTTTTAAGACAGAAAATGTTTATGCTAATGTTTAGTGACCAAGATTGAGTAAAATTAACAATATTTTTTGAGAACAACAGAAAACAACCGACAAACCTCCTGTGTCAGTTTGTCGTAAGCAGAGACGTCGCGTTACGTTTGGAAACATATTTCATGTCATTCTTTTATTTTTTAAAGTTTGATGGTAAATTTAGTTTAGTATATTTTCTGTAAAGAAACAGATTTGACGACAGACGTCGCGGTCGCGCTGCGGTCGCACTGCGGTCGCACTGCGGTCACTTCCCCAGCCTCTTGGCGACGTCCTTGTATGCGAGCTCAATTTCTGCGTCGGCTGCACACGTGTTGGTGAACTCGTCTCTATTGTAGGCGTTGCCGAGGTAACGCCACACCCCTCTGAATTCAGGCGGGATGTCGTAGTTTCGGTACTTCTTCGCCACCACCTGCCAAAAACACAAGTAATGCCGCTGTAAGCAAATAAAAAACATGCAGATTAAGACTAAAATAATCTAGGTTACCTTGACGACGTGGAGTTTGGGGAGCAGGTTACAGTCGGACAGCGTCAGCTCGTCTCCATCCAGATATCTGCGAGCAGACTCTTCTTTGCCGCGGTGGCGTCCGTCCTGCTCCTCCTCAGGAAGTGGACTCATCAGATACTCGTCCAGTTTCGCCAAAGCCTTGTTGAGACTCTTTTCTAGATCTGAAACATGAAGAATGAATGTTAATCCCTGTGTTTTTGTTCAGATTACAAACTGCAGGAGTTTTACCTCTGTGTTTATCTGGTCTGGTGTTTTTGACGTAAGCAGAGAACTTGGCGAACACGTCGTTCCCCGCTGTGTTGGACTC